>NC_021167.2:9091322-9098806 GCF_000331145.2 Cicer arietinum | reverse complement strand
TATATATATATATATATATATATATATATATATATATATATTAAGGATTGACTAGAGGGCAGGAAAGTTCATTAACAAAAATTAGAAATATGAAGGTATCACTCTAAATATGGATTTTCAATTTTCTTTGTTTCATTAAACATATACAGAGCTAACCAAATAAATTTATAGACCTAAAGCAAAATTTGAAATGAAATACTTTTAAAAATTAACAATAACAAAATTAGAGAACTTTTAAAGCAAATAAATATTAAATACGTGTGAATCACACGATTGAATAATTTTTTATTGAATTCATTAGCACCAAAAACACAACTTCTGGATCCAAGATTTATGTTTATATCACATTTGATATTTAAGTTACAAATGTTTGAACTACACGTGTGCGCTCAAAATATATACCTTGATCTGTAGTTTCACTCTTCTGGAAAAAAAATTTAGTTACTTCGCAACTTTATTAGCTACTTTCTAACTCTGCATCCTTAATACCAGTTTCTTTTGCATCTTTTTATCTTTATGAATTCTAATACCCTTTCAACATCCAAATAAATTCAAAACTTTCATTTTTACTTGTTTATTTGCTAGTATATGATTTTTCATACTTAACATCTAAAATTAATGTTATATTCATTATTAGGTCTATTTTTCATGTCTAATAAATTCATGTCAACTTGTTGTTTTATAGACAAATTCATGTCTATACAAACTTGGGTTCACAATAAAGAATAAACCTAATCCATGAAAACATATACATAAATTGAATTTTACAACACATATTTAATTATTAATTTTTTTTAGTAAAATGTCAACTCGTCAAAGAATTACACAGTTGACATTTTACAAGCCATCAATAAATTTCAATAGAAACAGTGTGCTCTACATCCCCTACGTTCAAAACATGATGGCCCAAGGGCAATATCATTTTTCCTTGCTCATCTGCAAAACTGAAGTGTTCACAAGGATCCACCAAAATACTTGTTTCAATAGATTTGTTAGAAATTGTATGCAAACGACTGAATCCAACAAGCTGGGTTTCTGGAGAACCTTGTATAACTTTAGGCCATTTAGAGAACAACATCACCACATGACTTCCATTCAAATCACCAAGGTTCATCACAGAAATATGCACTAGGAAGCTTAATGAGTTGCAATTTCGCAACTCATCGACATGAACATGATCAACTTCAGACATATCTTTTTCTACCTTGTTTAATAAGCTTTTTCTATAACCACCTTTGGTGATTCTAGACAAACTAAGTTTACTTGGAGCTGACAAAAATTTGTATGAGAAATCACTGTAACTTAAGCCGTGCCCGAATCCATATACTCTACTTCCAGTATAAAATCGGTAGGTCCTTCCTGGATAACCGCGCGAAGGATCGGCTCGCATTCTCATGTCGTTCATGGGAACATTGGTAAATGACTCAGGGTACCAAGTCATCGGAAGCCTACCAGCTGCATCAAAATCAACCTCAAATGTTCACTATGTATAATGACACCCTTTTCGAGCAGCATATTCATTTATTAATACAATACATACCTGGATTGAACTCTCCAAAGATAATTTCAGCTAGTGCTTTTCCACCAGCTTCACCAGGGTACCCCACCCAAAGAATACTTGCGATTAGTTGATTTGTTTCAGCGAAGGAGACATCAAGGGGTCCTCCACCAGTAAGAACTAAAATCACTGGTCTTTTACTAGCAGCAGCAACATGGGATACAAGGTCCATTTGTTTACCAGGTAAAAGAAGACTAACTCGATCGAGATCCTCTGTCTCTAGTGTTGTATCAAGCCCTGCAACTACAACAACAAAATCTGCTTCTTTTGCAATGTCTATAGCCTCAGCAAAACCGTCATCAGAATCACATGGTACATCACGGCAACCAAAAGCGTATGATATCGTCTTTGCATATCCTTTAAGTCCATCATATAAGCTTTTTGGGGAGCAAGGAATTCCTACATTATCAGGTTAAAAATATAAGATTCAGCATCAAGAATTATGGAGTTTTCTAAAAGATAGAAAACATTTAGTCTTAAATGGCCAAAGAATATGGAAATTTCAGAAAGCAGCCATGTATCATAAATGGGAGATGATACCTCTCACAGGTCATTAGTTAAGACACTGAGAAATTCCCACCAAAGCTCAGTAATATTTTTAGTGCTATAGTTCGGAAATAAGTAACGCAGATCAATCAATTTATATAGGAAACTTTTTCCTTATTCACTAAATACTATGTAGCTGTGTTATATAATACCGTGAGAACAAGCTCATTAGACATTGAGCACAATCAAATTTCTCAGCAATGCATCAGACATTCAAGTCAGCTAGCAAACAAAAATCAAATTTCGGGAAAACAACTTATAGCTGCATACTTGGCAGTTCAGCTTTGCACATTTACCGTTAGGCAATGAAAGGCAGGGTTCCATAAATCCAAGGGAGGGTAGTGCGAGCAAAATTGAACTAAACAATTAAATGAAGATGGACAGATTGCAATGCTCCAATATGAAAACCATACCTGAATAACCACCACCTAATTTGCTTGTAGTTGCCATTGGGCCAATGATAGCTAAGGAGGCACCATCATTCCTATCCAAGGGAAGGAACTTGTTGTCATTCTTCAGCAGTACAATTCCCTGCCTTGCAGCTTCAAGTGCAAGTGTTTTGTGTTCCGTTGTGCAAACATCCTGAGGTCCCAGTTTGCCAAACTTTCCTCTTCTGGGATCTCCATCGAACAGGCCAAGGCGCATTTGAACAGAGAAAAGGTTGAAAAGAGCTCTATCCAAATCTTCCTCCTTCACCATTCCTTGTTCAATGGCAGCTTCAGTGTGCAGAAGCAAGGATGTTCCACAATTAATATCCACACCTAAAAAAATAACAGAAGAATTAAGATACCTTGGAAACTACCCAATTCATATAAAGTCCCTGCAATGAATCCAATAAAACCACACATTTACAGAGACAGAAAAATACCTGCTTTAAGAACATCAGCAACTGTATCTTCTGGAGATTTTGCATAATGCTGATACTCAAAAACAGTAGCCACAGCATCACAGTCTGAGGTGATATACCTACACTCAAAAGTCAAAAGTCAAAACCACCAATCCTAATAACAATCAAAAGATCATTTTGTTTTCTTATTTTTCTCAATGACATGGATTTAAATTTCAAAAGTATCTCAAATTCTTACCCTTCAAATCCCCACTGGTTTCTAACCAGTCCCAGAAGATCCTCACTAGCACAAGCAGGAACACCATTAACTTCATTATAAGAACACATCAAGCAACTCGCTTTCCCTTGTTGAACACAACCACGAAACGGTGGCTGGTAAGTGTCTTCCAAATCCTGTTGTGATACCTACAAAACCAATTTCACTCAACACCATAACCCAGAAAGCTTAGCTCACAAACAACTAACAATTTGGTCACAATATTGCAATCCCAACTCACTTTGCTTATGTTGTTGTTCTCAACCCATTTCAGAAAAACAAAGCTCCATTTTACTGCTACTTTCTATTACTCACAATAGCTTATGTTGCATAGCTTATAAGTAAAATCATAGAAACAATCCATGATATACAATTCACGTGATCATTCTTATTGACAACTCTGAATACCATAATTGTTACTTTTCGTTATTTACATCATATCAATTATATCGAATTACAAGGCTTTATTTTAAGCAAAAAATTAGAGTGCAAAAGCATCGCATAGCAGAGAAGTCATCTCAACTATGTTGGCTCTAAACCACCACCTATCATTTGCAGCACCCCAATAAATTCATTAAAATAAACGAGAAAATAGAAAAGGAACTTGGGAAGACTAAACCAAAACCCAAGGAAACAGCTCAAAGCAAAAACCAATATACCTCATTAAATGCATTTGCCTCATTAAAAACCTTACCAATAAATTACAACACTTACTAGTGTTATCAATACAAAAATGCAATATGTATATAACTAAACAAAATTTATCTCCTCATCCAATGCAAATATACTAGTATATACACGTGATGAAGGCAAGTAACTAAAAAAACTAACTTCAGATAACAAGAACATCAATAACAGACTTAACTAACAATAACACTGACATTATCTATTAACTATCCAAATCCAAACACATCATGCCAATCCAATAAAAGAAAACCAAACTTTTCAAACTTCATCATTTCACCAAAACAAATAGCAAAAAAATAAAAAATAAAAAAACTTACCACAGCATTAAAATTATACCTAGCAAACTCTCCCCATTTCTCCAAATCATAAGCAGTGAAATGTTTGCAACAAGCAGAAACCATAAGACCATCATCATCATGATCATGATAATGATCATGATGATCATGGAACACAGTTTTGATTCCTTGAACACCTTGAAGACCTCTAACGAACTGAATAGCATAAGCAGAAGCAAGCATAGGATCCTCACCAGGAGTTTCCTGTCCTCTCCCCCATCTAGGATCCCTAAAAATATTAACATTGGGGGCCCAATAAGTCAACCCAGCCTGGCCCAAATTAAACATGGACCTACCTTCAACACCCACAGCAGATCCAATAAGAAACCAAAGCGAACGGTTAAACGAAGCAGCGGAAACAATAACTTGAGGAAAATCAGTTGCGGATTTAACGGTTCCGTTAAAAGAAACGCCGGGACCGTTAGTTGCTATACCGTGCAGAGACTCAGACCACCATTGGTAAGGAGGGATGCCGAGATTCGGAATCGAGGAAGCGTTGTTCGATAGCTGTTGAATTTTGTCGGAGAGCGTTAGGAGGGAGATGAGGGAGTTTACTCTTGTAGTAATAGGAAGGGATTTGTCGCAGAATGAGTAGTGAGAGTGGTGTGGTGGTTTGCATGGGTATGAGGGGATTGGATTTGAGGTTGTTGATTGAAGGAGATGAATTGAGAAGAGTGTGAATAACAAGATTGATCTTTGTTCATTCAACATCACTTCTTTATTTCTTAGTATTGCTGCTACTCAGTTCAAGTTCAATTCAGAATACAGAGAAAACACTACCACTCAACAAAGATGATTAATCAACTCAAAATATATTCTAATAATAGAATATATATATATATACACCTAATAATATTATTAATTAGAACAATTCCAACTGATTGTAAACAAATTTACATGATTAAGAAATATTTATTTTCACAATGAATGAAATAGTTGTAGTTAAGAAAGGAATTTAATATCTTTAAGACTTAGTTCAATTTACAAATATTGACATGGTAAAGTTGGATATCATGTCTCATATTCAAATTCAAAATATTTTAGTTGTGTGCGAGTTTCTTTAGCATTTTATTTACAAACAAAAAAAATAAATTTGTATTTGGAATATTTTCTAAATATTTATCTCTCAATAAATATTTTACGAAAACTGACTGATAACAATTTTATAAAAACGTGTTCAAGTTGCTTTGAAAATTGTGTATATTTAACTTTTTTTTACCATGTTAAATAATGGGAAGACCACATAGACAATTTTTACTTTTATTTTTTTATCAAATATAAAACTCAAAGACATCACATGAATAATGTGATATCTCAACTATGTTGCAATATCAAGTCAACAACTCATCATCTCTAAAATTATTATTAAAAATAAAAAGGAAGTAAATAAGTTGTTTGTAGGAGTATATCAAAACCCTAGAAAACAATTAAAGGGATACATAGTATTGGGGAGAGTTTGCAAATGCTAAAACAAAGTCACCAACGTAATAAAACAAGTCTTAAAGATCGTTGGAGTAGCGCATGCCTAGATTGCAAGAGTAGGATGGTGGAGGAGTTGTATTGTGTTTGAGTGAAAGAAGATGATAAAAACTTGAAACAAAACCCTAATACCTTAAAAAAAGGATTTGGTTGGGTCAATAAAAAAAATTTAAAGCGGGAAAAATTAAAGAAATAGTAGTTTTTAAAATTTGATTGACAAGCCAACTTGTCCCACGATTACCCCATTTTTTTAGCGAGTTAAACAGATCGAACCAATTTAAGTAGTCAAAGTCAAACGTTTAGCCCAACCCAATCTAAAATGGCGAGCTAACAGGTTAGCCCGACGGATTCAATCTATTTTGGTACCCATACACAACCAATGATTGTTATCAATGTTAAACCCCATATTAGAAATCATGTCAGCACATTGATTTCCTTCTATAAAAATATGAGAAATAATAAATCTTATCATTTTAATCATCTCAAGGGAATTTAACTTCTATTTCTAATAGGCTAAGGAATAAGATTATGATTTATGAAAAACATTTTTGCCATATTAGGGTTGTCTTAATAATCATCATAACACCATTAAACGTATCATGTAGTGCAATTGTAATCTCCAAATTCACTTTTAGAAAACTATTTTGAAAATTTTAGAGAACTAAATTGTTTAACAGTATAATTTTAAAGACTATAATAACGATGATTTCAAGGCAACACAAGATTAGTTGGTAGTTTAAAATTTTATACTCAAATTAAACTTGGGCTTAGTATACCGATCGGTATAAGCACAATGAATTATAAGTTTGCGACCCAAATAACAAGGCAGGCATAAACTTAAGAAAAATTTCCCTTGTACCCTCCTTATTATACCTATACCCCCAAATTTAGAATGAAATGACTATTTTGCCCTTGTATAAATAATAAAACCTCACAAAATTACCATTCCACATTTTTACATTTCTGGAACAAAGAGAAAGTTTTTTTTCAAAATTTCTGGAGAAGTTGAGAAACAAGTTTTCCGGTACAGAGGTTGTACTCCGGAAACCTTGTTTTAATGTTTGTCGGTACCGGAAATCTTGCATGAAGTTTTCCGATACAGAAGAGTGTTCCGGAAAACATATTTTTAAGTTATCCGGTACAGAAAGTGCTCCGGAAAACTTGATTGCCAACATTTCCGGTAGTTACCGGAGAACTTGAGCATCAAGTTTTCCGGAAGTTACGTATATTTTTTTTTTTAATTTAATTAATTATAATTTTATAACTTATTGTGATTTAATTCTTTTAATATTTTAATTTTTCAGTGGGTGCACGAGGAAGAGACGACAAAATCATACGAATTACACGGGACACTGAGACTTCTACATCGACTCCGATGAATCCCCCAGAGAGGATTCGACCGACAGCTTTAAGGAGAAGAAGACGTATGATTATTGAAGACGACGATGAGGGACATAATGATCAGGGGGAGCCTTCTATAGTGCATGAGGAAGATGTGGTACATGAGCATATGGTGCACGAGCAGGTGGATGTACATGAGCAGGAGGAGGCTGCACCTGCTCATGAGGGAGAGCATATGGAGGAGGAACATGATGGAACTGAGGGACCTGGTGAGCTCACACGGTATCCTGGAGGACCTTATGATTTGTCTGTCCTTACACGATACCGTTATCATGTTTCAGCTAGACTATGGTTTGGCGAGGTATATTAAATTAATTATTACGTATTTAAATTAATTATTATTTGTTGTCTAAATTTAATTTTAATGTCATATAT
>NC_021167.2:9048582-9090354 GCF_000331145.2 Cicer arietinum | reverse complement strand
GAAATATCTACCAGAGAGGTGTTTGAGACAATTCGGATATATCCAGTATATTCCTTCACCGCCACTTCCAGATCCTGCTAGATTATTTGATGTAGATGTGGAATGGTTGGGATATGTGACGCCAGTGACAGAGCTATTTCCCAAGCTTCGTCCAGCTACATATCCATCTGAGTGTGAAGATGGATATTTGGAGTGGTTCTATCAGGTGTCTCATCCACTGCTGGTGCGACCAGATGGTGTACCTCAGGTCCCACGTTATAGTGTACCGCCCACCAGTGCAGATGCTTCTAGTTCACAGCCGCCACCTATCCTACAGCAGATCGGTGATCTTATACAACAGGGGTTGAGTGAACATCAAGCTAGTCCAGATGATGAGTTGTATCTTCACTTTTATAAAGCTTTGTATTTATCACGTAGTCGCACTAGTTAGTAGTAACACTTTTGATGAACTATTGTTATGTCGGTTATTTTATGAACACTTTATGTTAGTTATTTTATTAATTATTGTTATGTCGGTTACTTTATTAATTATTAAATATTGTTATGTCGGTTACTTTATGAAATAAATACAAGATAAAATCAATTACTAAAAGGCATGACAAAAAGCTAAAATTAATTAATAACAATTGAAATGTCGGTTACATTAAAGTGATTTTGTATCAATTTTAAAACATTAAGGTTCATCTAAAGACATTGCATCTACGGGTTCCGTAGGTGGATTTTGGGTAACACGTGACAACAGGCCTAATAAATACCCCAGTGTTGTAGACGGTCTGTGTATGCTATTGCCCAAGAAGTTGCTTCATTGGTACGATATTGCTTCCAACCTGGTGCAATGTCTGGCATTGGAAATCCATCTTTCATCTTTAACTGCAAAAATTAAATAAATTAACAAAATATAAGACAAAAATTATCAGAATGAAATTTAAAAAAGTATAAGAAAATAATTACCGGAATCCAGTGATTTCCATTAACAAAACCAATACAACAAATGCGATCATTTTTTGTCGATCTAGAATGTGAACCCCTCATAGGAAAGAAAGTCATTGAAAATGTCAGACCGAACGTGACAAGAATAATATTATATGTTGTCGCTATCACGTAACCCATATCAGGTATGGACAACCATTTATCCATGGGTTGAACACCTAAGCCGGATATCATCAACGAATCTCTTACTTCTTTAATGCGTCCTGTGAACAATCTATCATATGGAGTTACATGAGAAACAATCTCTTGATCCAATCTCTTGCGGACCAAAGACCAACACTCTTCACCGAAACCAAACAATAATGCAATAGCGTGAAAACCACAATTTCCATCAGCTGCCACGTCAAATATGTCATCAATGTATGGCTGAATAATATCAGGAAATTGTCTCAATAACAAAAATTTTGAAGAATGAGATGACTGAGAGTGGTGTTTCTTTGATTGAGAGGTTTGTCTCTTCTTTGATTGAGAGGGTTGGGAACCAATATCTTCACCATATGTTGCATTAACATGCTCAAAGTAAGAAATGTCTCGATATACATCATATCCATCTGACTTCATACCCTTACTCTTCTTCACTCTTCCTTTGGTTTTGACTTTTTCAGGTGGTGGACATATTGAACTTGTACTTGGAAAAGCAAGTTCACGCACTTTACTCTTCAACACTCGTTTCCCAATAACATCAAGTGATCGAAAGCGTTTCCATAAGGCATTCATCTCAGTAGACATATCCAACTCTGATCCATCTTCTGTGTCTTGAGTGAGTTCACATTCCATGCTTAATTTTCTCCATTGAATATGCACAGAATCTAGAGGAATTGGTTCACCTATTAATTTATATTGTCCCAATTCACAAGCACAAGGTAATTCGTATGTCCTTCTCAGAGAACACCCACATATAGATTTGTCAGTACCCACCCACTCAACTTTGTCGTATTCTTCATCAATACATATTTGAGCTTCTGTTGATACAAATGTATTCAATCTCTGATAAAATGGATTTATGTGCTCATGCTCTTCATCATAAAAACTTTTTTGAAACGAGGCTCTGATTCTTTTATGTTGTAACCTTATCATGTTGTTCATAGCCTCCCAACATTTACACAAATCACCCATGCTATTTTCTAACATTAACTTCAGTTTCCAGTGAGCTGGCTCAACCCTGTAAATTTTTTTTACAAATACATTAGAAAATATAATACAATTCAACAATATATAATAAAATTATATTAAATACCTGTTAGTCGTTGTGTTCCCCAAATGCATCACTTTATTTGTCCATGCTTCAACAAATATTTCCTTATGTGGAGTCAACCAAGTTTCTTTGACATAATCAACAAACACTTTAGTATCAACACATGATTGTTCAAACATATGCAAGCGCATCATATACTCTTTTTCATTACTACAATACATAATGTCTTTCCACATATTCAATATTGACTCTTGTCTATCCTTTAAGACATATTGCTTGCATTTTGCTCCAACATTTTTTTCGATATGAAATCGACAAAGTAAATTAACAGCATGTGGAAACACAATGCCAACTGCATTCATTAACGCAAGATCTCTGTCTGTCACAATTACTTGAGGGAATTTATTTTGTGTAACAAACAAATCTTTTAGTCTCTCTAATGCCCAACAAAAGTTTTCTTCCCTCTCACATTCCAAATAAGCAAACCCAACTACAAATGTTTTCTCTGTTGATGTCATACCAACAATTTCAAGTAATGGCATTCTGTATTTATTGGTTTTGTAGGTACTGTCCATAATCAACACAATCGGAAACAAATTCAACAACTTCACTGAATCTGGATGCGCCCAAAAAATATCTCTCATAACATCGGAGTCTTCACGCTTTCTATTCCAGCACACATATTTTGCATCTTCAATTAACTTGAATAAATGTTGCATCTCTGTTCTATTACCTCTCACGCGCAATCGAATGATACTTCTCTGTTTATATATTTGTGAGATCTTAGTAACATTACTCTTATCTCGGTCTTGCAATGAGAGTAATATGTGTCTCGGTGCAACATTATATTTTGTTAATTCATGAACATGCTTTCTATCTTCTTCATTTAAGCGCCCAACATATGCATGCCCCTCCAAAGTATCAGGTAATTCATGGTTGTGAATTCCACAAATTACTTTAACTATCCATCCTGAACCATCTTTTAATGGTTTTGATCTAAGCTTGAAAGGACAATCACATTTTTTTGTTGAACTTCGAATAGAACTAGCAGCACACTTGTATTTTCCCCCTTTGTCACAACCTAATATTAATTTATTTCTCCGTCCTTTCTCACCCGTCTCTATATCTGATCTTCTGATAATAACGGTAACTTTATTTTTTATACCAATTTCTTTTGCCCATTCCACAACAGTATCCCTTGAATCAAATATCTGAAATAAAATAATTATAATTAATCACAAAAATATATTTTTATAATATTAATATTAAATATATTTATTCATACCTGATCTGTGTCAAAAATATTTGTAGTATCGACGCATGTTTTGTCCATTAATAGTAGTGGATTATCCATATCTGTTAACATTTAAAAAAAATTAAAAACTTAAAAAAAAATTAAAAAAAGTTGGTATGTACCGGAAAACTTAGAAATGAAGTTTTCCCGAATCTACTACTGTACCGGAATACTTGCCAAATAAGATTTTCGGTACACAACTTTTCCCTTATGTACCGGAAAACTCAGTTTTAACATTTCTGGTACTTTACTCTGTACCGGAAATCTTGTTACAAGTATTCCGGTAGTTACCGGAAATCTGTTTTACGGCTGGGTGAATGACAAAATGGTGAAAAAAATATTTACATTTACTTTCTTTGAAATAGCAAAAAAAAATTGAGAGTAGTTTTGGCATTTTCGAATTTTTTTGGGGGTACAAAGCAAAGTGTTGGGGTACAAGGAAAATTTTTCTAAACTTAATCGGTATAGGCCCAATAAAACTTGGGCTTACTCAAATTGTAAGTTTTCGGCCCAAATAACAAGACCGGGAAGTATAGGCCCAATGAATTCTTTTTATACACCAATCTTAATGGTGCGCTTATATCCATGTTTTAAAATATTTTATTTTTGTTATTAAAACATATATTTATTAACACGAATAATATATTCTCATGAACTAGGGAATATATTCTCCTCACATCATTCTAAAAGAAAAAACAAAATTCTGTCTCTGGGCAGGAATGAGTTAGATTCCCTAATCTTCACCAACCGAGACATATTCCCCATTAGTCTAGTCATCATTCATCAAATATATCTTACTAATCCAAATTAATTCCAAAATCATGTCATGAAAAATTATATATTATATATTAATGAATTGAAGTTTGGTTTGGTTTGAGTGGCCCTTGTCTCTTTTGGGTGATGCCAGCAAGGCTCTGTATATTTAGTACTATTTGTCCTGGAATATTTCATAGTATGTCATTTTATTCTATAATTAGGAGAATCTTGACCCAATCTGACCAATAGTCCTAAGAAATAAATTCTTCAAGAAACCATAATAACAAATTAGGATTGAGTCAGTTTTTATTTTATTTTATTTTATTATTTAACAATATTGATCGCATGAAACAAGTTTATTAGTAATTTAAAAATTTAGAGAAATACCATATGTTATCTAACAAAACATGAAAACAATTTGGAGCTAGTTCTATATTGTAATTTCAACCAGTAATGTCACATAGACTAATTAAACATTTGGGAACGCGTTAAATTTTTTTCTTTTTTTTGTTAATGTCAAGAAAATATACATTTCTATTTATATGAAACATATGTTCTGCCAAAAAATATACTATATGAAACATATGTTTCTATACCCATTGATCAACATGTGACATCCATACAAAACACAAGGTGTCGTTTTTTAAACAAAAAAAAGGTGTTTTTTAACTATTTGTTGTTAAATTACTAATCTGATTTATTGTTATATCCAATATATACATATATATGTTCCAAGAACATAAAAAGTAGTCCTAAAAGCGTTGGAATAATTAATCTTAGAAGTGAGTTAGGAGATCTATTATATAATTAAAATAGTGATCTTAAAAAATGTGTCAATTGTAAGTGGTCCTAATGACACTTTTAGACTTTTAGTATCCACTTCACATAATACATTTGTTATTGTTCTAATTGAGAAGATGAAAACAAGAGATGCTTGTTTATTCAGAAAAAATGAATAGAGTTTCTTGCTTTTGCTTTAAACTATTAGGTGCAAGTTATATAAAGAAGTCAATTGGTCAATAAAAGTTTTTAATGATTGAAAATATATTTTTAGATTTGGAAATATTTCTTAGACACAAATTTCAACGACAAATCGTATTTATATATGGTTTTCAAGTTTTATATTATTTTTTCTCTGTTGTTGATTTCAAAATACTACACACATCCAAATTGGATTTGTTTATTATGGCATAACATGGATTTATAATTAATACATACTTTAGAATTTAATTTCCATGAATATACAACATGAGATCAAATATCTAACCACATATTGAAGAAACATAGTTATCTATCAACAATGTACTAGCACAATGTTGATAATCAATGTATGAATCTAATATGATTCTATATATTTATTTTTTATAACTTATTATGAATTCTATAATGTTTATATTTTATGTTTTTTCGTGCTTCTGAAAATAATTTAAACTATATGAAGGTTTAAATAATGTTAACTAATATATTATGTTAAACAGAACTTACAGCTGCACATTCACATATATAACATTATTTTCTTGGATGCAAATACAAGTAAACTGCGGGAATCTAATAATGATCATGATCTAATTTTTGGAATTTTGTTAATGTAGCATCCCATTTTCCACTTATTCTCTTGAAACTAGCATGTGAGTTTTGACCAAACTTAATAATACCAAAATTTTGATTCGGTAATTTAGTGAAAGTTAAAGCAAACGAGTAAAACAATACTCCTTATCACTATTATAAATAAATAAATAATTATTTTTGCAAGTATTAAGAACTGTAATTAATTTTTTAAATTTTATATAAAATATAAATTAAATTTATTAAATTAAAAAAAGACAAATATTTAATTATCAATATTAAATATTTTGAATTAAATGAAAAATATATTAAAAATAATAATAATATTAAATAATATTTAACCATGAACATTAAACATTAAACATTTAATCTTTATTTTTGTTTATAACAATAACCTATTAAATGCATTTATAATTTATAAAAATTTCAATTGGATGCGATTGGGCAATGTAAATAGTTGAAGGTTTGGAGCTATATATGTCTCCACATGGAGCTACTTATGTTTTAATTAATAGCTATAAGGCTATAAAGCTTGAAACCGTGAGTTTTATTGAATAATGACAATGATAGTAGATTATATACCAATTGTGATATCAACATGGCAAATAAAGCAAATGGAAATGATAGCTAAATACAAAATTTTAGTTGGATTTTTTATAAGCAAAGTCATGTGTCAATTGGTTTATCAATTAGAATTGAGAAGCTATTTTGGAACAACATTTTAAAAGTCCTATAACTAAATCCAAGTAAGATGGGGTCCAATCACTAATTACCTTGTTTAAGGAGCATTTTCAAGAGGTTCTAATAGTTAGTTATAAAACTATTTGGTTCACTTTCCACATAAAGTGGAATTACACTAAATGCATATTGGCATGTCTAACATCAACTTCAATTGAATTGTTAGTTTTTCAACTTTGTAGTCAACCTCAATATGATGATGCTATATGTAGAAATTTTGATCATATATCATTCTCATTATTAGCTAGCAAGGAATGGTATCTAGCTTTGCAACCATTGATCTTATCACCTTTTCATTGTTCTTTCATTTCAATTGACTTTAACATGTTTTTTCATATGATTGTAGCCATGAAAGTCTCACCTGAGTTTTTTCATATGATCATATGTCTTTCATCATTTATCCAATGTTTGGATTTTCATATGATCATATGTCTTTTATCATTTATGCAATGTTTGGATGACAAAAGAAAATAAAAGGAAAGAAAGTAAGTGGAAAAATTCTTAAAACAAAGAAAGTGAGAGGAAAGTGAATAGAAAGTAAAATGATTTGTTAGTATTTTTTGTTGAAGTGAAAGTGAAAGAAAATAAAAATAAAAAATAAAAAATAAAATTATTTATTGCATTACATTCATACCCCTATGTTATATTTATTGGATGGATAATATGATTAACATTATTTATGTTATCATTATAATTTAAAATAAGGATTTTCAAGACATTTTGTTTTAAAAAATGTTTCTAACCCACTTTCTTTCCAAATTGGAGGGAAGCACTTTTTGACATGGGATCCATCCAAAATTTTCTTTTTCTAAATAGAGGAAGTACAAATTTTCATAAACTTTCCACTCTCTTATCTTTTTTTCCTTCAATTTTCTATTATTCCAAACAATGCATTAGTATACTATACACTTTTCAATAGCTTTTAATATTTTGATTTTTTAAACAATACTAATATATATATATATATATATGAGGAAATAAAAAAATCAGTGGTTTGCTAATTTTTTAATAGATGGTTATTACTCATTATGTTCCATAAGTAATTAATTTACACATAAAAAAGGTTTCAAATATAATCCAATGTTGATGGATTAATAGACATAATTATAATTTAAAAAATATTATTATAATTTTTTAACTAATCGAGGTTGAAATTAGCGTAAGTAGTAAAACTCTTACAATAAATCGCATCTAAAAAAGCGTGTATGTTTATTCTTGAGTAGACTTTCCTCTAGCAAGAGGGAATCTCTTGGGGGGAAAAAGAGTTACTATGGATTATATTAAACACATGTAATTGTCATGAATTAAATATAGGATTTGGTTTTCCTAACTCATACAATCCTAGACTCTAGGACTCTTGGCTTCAAACCATCTCTTTTTTTTTCTCTTTAGCTCGATTGATTTAGTTAATTTTAGTTTTGAAATTTATAGAATATAAAGCATTTTTCTATAAGTAATTTTTTAAATATATTTTTAGAGATCTAAGAAGATTGTCTCAATGGCCCTTATATTTAGGATTAGTCCTGATCATTGACTATTTGTTGGATATAACTTATAGATAATCTATTTATAAGTGATCAACTGTTTGAGTTAGGGAATATTCAAATAAAAGTTATAATATATATTGTAGTATTTAAACAAGAGATATAATCTATAATTGTAAATTTGAGTAATAGAGAAATTGTAGTCCCTCTGCTGCCAAATACATAGACATAACTAGTTGAATTTCGTGATAAAATTTTGTGTGTTATTTGGATGTGTTTTTTGTATTTGTTTCTTTTGAATTAATATTTCTAGTCTAAATATTTTTAAAAAAATGATCGTTAGTCTAAGTGTCTATATTTAAGAATGTGTTTGTTTTAAAAATTAAAATTACAATCCTAATTTCTATAAACAAAATTACAATCCTAAAAGTGTTATTCCTTAAAACATTATTATAAGGAATCTTATTCCCCATCATCAATATATTTGGTATGAAATTAGATTTTTTACTAATGTTTTTAAAATTTATTTAATTTAAAAAATAAATGTGTTAAAAGACGTGGGAGTGGGAAGTTATGGTGATTATTCTTTATTCTCACAAAAATGTAAGATTCTCACCTATTGACATGAAAATAGAAATTGAAAAAGATATATGTAAATTATATTACTGAAAATTAAAAATTTCTGGATATAATTTGTTTAAACGTAACTTACTTAGAAATACCAAAGTGACATTCACAATCTATGAAACAAACACCCCTAATTTTGTATATCTTTCTTATAAATTATCTTTTAATATAATACACAAAAATAGAGTGAAATTACTCTATAAATGTAAGGGGTCCATTTCCCCTAATTTCCCAAACACTCTGTTTGTTTGGTAGTCTATCATGTCTTTGAAGGCAGAGAACACAATTCATATTTTCGATGTCAAGGGAACGCTGAAAGTAGAAGCTTCTTTCACAATATACAGAAAAAAATCAAATACTAAGATTAAAAAAAAAATCAAATACAATCCATATTCTTCCCACAAAATAGTACAAATATTTGAATCATTATTATTAAAAACAAACACAAAAGTGAATTAAATAAAATTAAGCCAAAATAAACATTTCATAGAGTGATTGCTAAAATAATTTTTTATCATAAAAAATTTAGATTATGAAAAACCTTATATTAAGTAAAAGAAAACCACCAACTCATTAATGATTTACAATAAAATTTATATATAATTTACCAATTCCAAAATTTTGAGCTGAAGTAATTTTTAAAAATATATAAAGAAGAATATTATTAATCAATAAAAGCAACAAGATGGCTGAAAATAATTAATAATTAAATTAGAAAGGGCAACACAACACAGAAAAAACGTTGAAGGTGAAAAAACAGGAATGAACAAGATGATGAGAGAGATGACCCTGAAGGAGTAGATCTGTCTCCCCTAGGGGCTATTGTGATGTTTAGTTAAAATTGTAATCCTTTTTTTGTGAAACTTTTTGGCCCCATAATTTGGAGGTTTTTTCAGTACCCCACTATAGGACCCATCCCTTCAGTTTTCTTTGTGAGACAGATTGTACCCCACTATTATTGACCTTCATTTCCAATATTTTATGTATTATATATATATCTTCTTTACAAATAAAAGTGTTAGATGTATTTAATCAAATACAAGATACATATTTACGACCTTTACATGGATCCCACTCTCTTGCACTTGGTGACAATACATTTATGCATTTGGAATATTAATGGTGGTTTGATAAACAATTGATTTGAAATTTTTTTTTTCTTTCTATTTTTATCATTTTACGAAATAGATTTTGTATTTTAAAATTTGATATTTATCTTTCATAATTTTTAATTAAAAAATAATAATTTGATATATTTTAAAAGAGTAAAATATAATTTTATTATATAGAATTGTTTAGATATATCAATTATTTATATATTATTAATTAAATTATAAATATAAAGAAAAAATTTAAAGTTGAAAGTTACGTTTTTACGATATTTTATTTTAATTTTATAAGTGTCAATCATTGTACATCATTGTATTATGTGTCACGTTGTTTAAGATATATTATATTGTCGTTTTTTAATTAAAAATCATACAAAAAACTAAAATTATCGACTTCTAAAATAATAAATCTAATTTCGTGAATCAGTAAAAATGAATAAATTAAAACTACAATTAAACTTATAAAATTAAAAAAAAATGATTTGGATTTAAATATTCTAAATTATATAATTAAATCAACTAACATCCACTTGTCTAAGTGCTTAAATGTGTGAATTCCAACGAATCCAAATTCTACATTCATCACCTTGCATGTGAAACATGTATGGGTGGCAATAAAATCATCCATTAATATCTAACATTAATCCAATTTATCAATTTCCATATGCTTTCACATATATTTTTTCCAAATCATTAGATCACCAAGAATAATAGCACAGTCCATTCAATTAAAAGTAAAACAATAAAAATTCTTCAAAAAAGTGTTGGAAGTAGTTAAAAATTGAAATTAAATTGTATTGAAAAATTATTTATAATTTAAATATAATAGTTTGATTCATATTTTTTGTGATTTATTAGAGAAAAATATGATATTTTAAAATAATTTTTAATTATTAAAATTATATTTACTTTTTATTAGAAATCTAATTTTTAAAATAAAAACAAAATATTTAAAATATTTAAGACGACTCTACTATTAGTGATCCACAACAAGACTTTGTCGGTTAATTATATTCCACGAGACAACGAAAAAATTATTTAGTGAAAATTTACAGTAAAGTATGAATGACATATTAATGAAATATATATATATTCGTTGTTCCTATATAATGTAATTAACTAGAAACTAATATGCGTATAAAATCCAAGTTGTCTTATAGACAATGTCAATAATTACAATTATGTAAATATTACTTAACAATAATTTGATTCTTAACCGACTTAAATTTCTTAGACAAAGTAGTGTATGGTAGAATGTCTCCGGTAAAAATCAACAAAGAGATTGTTTTGACACATTTTTTCAATTTAAAAAATGTATCTATCAATTACAAAAAACAAAGCCAATTTTGAGTAATATTTATAATTTTGAAGAGTAATTTAATTAGTCATGGAGTCCATATTCCATTGGCACACGTGAGGAGGGAGTTATTAGGACATCTTAGAACAGTGATTTCACTATGTTAAAACATCAAACGTAGAGAGAAGAGCCCTAAAGATAATTGGGAAAATCTTGCATGAAAAAGGTAGAGGACGTGTGTACAATACATAAACAAGAAGTGGGTCCAATATTTAAATCATAGGAAATCGACAAAAACATAGCGGTTTTGAAGGGTTTGTGTATTTCAATATTGTGGGCGCTGCCTGCTGATTTTAGTCCTTATTACGTGACTTGTGTTCTCTCTCTCTCTCTCTCCTCTTTCTCTCTCTCCTCTCTCTCTCTCCTATTTCCATCACCATCATCTCCTTTTATCCATCCTCCTCAACCTACCTTCAATTCATTTCATTATCAATCACATCTATATGCTACGTTTATTAGACATCAAAATCTTCATAAATTGAGCTCTCACACGCTTACAAATTGTTAAACCAATCATACTTCTAGAATTAATTATTTATTTCCTTCACTCCTTTTCCACCTTGCATCATTTTATTATTTAATCATTTTGTTGCAAAATTTTAAAATATATACTCAAAATTAATAGAGCATCAAATTGTAGCTTAAGCCATGTACAACTGTGAACCATGATATTGTACAAATATATATTCGATATAGTTGCAATTAGGATTGCAATGTCATTATGAATGAACCAACGTGATTTTTAAAAAAATTACTTTTTTTAATTTTTTTATAAAATTATAATGGTTCATCATAATTTAGTCTATTTTACTGGCAAAACCAAACATGGATGCGAGTGAAACCTAGAAGGATGAAATATGAGGTGGTGCCAATAGTAATGAGTTAGTTTATTCAAGTACGAAGTTATTTCACGTGGTACACATCAGTAGGGCAGAACGAAAATGTCAACAAGTCAATGGCATGCATGTATGATGTGGCATTATTCTTTGATCTACTATTAGAATATTTATTAAATATAATTAGATATGTATTAAAATTAAATTAAGAATTAAAAATTAGTTTAAATTTAATAAAATATAGTTATGTTAGTTATTTTTAAGATATTATATAAAAATGTATTATATATTAATTGCATCATAACTTTTTACATTATCATTTTAAATTTAATATATTTTTTAATTATTTTTCTCTTTTTCTTATAGTTATTTCAACTATGTTTTCATTTTCTTTAGATTTTTTTTATGACAAATTTATAGTGATAGGGATAGAGATTAAGGCAAACAATTAAAAAGTAGCCGATTGATCCGTCCAAATCTACTTATTATAAAGTAACCGATTTTATTATAAAGTAATTTGAGTTGTTTAATCTCAAATTAACAATTGAAATAGTGTACAATTGTGTACTTATACTACAACAGGGCAACGAGGTCCATCAAAGTTCTGCATTTTTCCTCAAATTGTCAAAGACATTACTCTTGTCCTTTGACTCAAACAGCTAAACATTTTCATACTTTGATTCTTCGTCATAGTCAATGTGAATAATAATCTAAAAACGTTACATTAATATTAGGAAGGATGATTACTATTTTTTTATTTCATATAACAAAAAGAATAAATTTAATTATTATAACCTTCACATGATGACTCAATGAAAAAAGAACCTATATATAATAATAATAATAATAATAATAATAATAATAATAATAATAATAATAATAATAATAATAATAATAATTATTGTACCTAAAAAACCAAAGCCAAAAGAAGAACGAATCCATAATGTATCAGAAATTCAGAACTGATGAATGCCTTTCAATGACTTTCAGTCAAGCATGCAGAGTCTGAAATATGTGTGTGATCAGTACTGTGCACATTAAATGCTCCTCAATAATCACCTATGATCCAAACATTAAAATTAAATTATAAAAAAATTGCTACTATAAACAAATCAAGGGTGGGCCTATTAGCTTGCAATTCTGGCACCATAGTTGAAATAGAATTCTGGCACCATAGTTGAAATAGACACATGAACAATTTTAACTTTATATGACAATCTATATAGTTACATATAGTATGGACCCAAAATTAGTATAATAATTTTGCTTATTATTGGTTAATTGAAAATGCAATTTGGTCACCTAATCTAGAAATGAACGTGCAAAGTAATAATAAAACAAAATAAATTAATTAGTTATATAAAAATAAATAGATATAAATGAATTTGGTCACGCGATGATTCACTGTACACTATTGAAGTCCATGTTTTGGCACATTATAGTGGGTTTGTAACTGTTACAAAGGACAGAAAATTAAATAATATAGAAAAATAAAAAAAGTTGATGATTTAGTGAACATGGTTTTGCTCATAGCCATGTTCCAAGACTGAAGTGTATCAGTATCGTGTGATTTCACAAAATCCAGACCCATGCACGCAGATTGTGTGTATAAAATTGTCGTTTAGTTAGTATTATGTATGTATCAGTACTTTTTCTATCAACGTGATCACACACTTTTTCTCTGCCTCGGAAGTGGGTTGAAGGTTGTCTGTCTTCGCTCATCATAGGACCTCATAGGATTACTATCGTTACCATTCACAATTAATATGTGCAATCACAATACAATATTAATATATCACTCTAATTTGAAAAACTGTATTCATATTTATAGGTAAATATTCAGTTTCTCCACCACTGTGAATATATAATAGCTGTTCCAGTTTACTATAGATTCTCTATTAAATGTTATAATATTAAATTTTGATGTTAGAGTTTTATTATCGTTATATTCAACAAAGAACAACCATAGCTAATATTATGTGGAATTATGCATTTTATTTTATGTTATATAAGGTATAAGATTTTTAAAGTTGATGTGAATGTTTGGATTAACAATAAATTTAATAAAATTAAGTAAATTACTACGATTTTAGTAAACTTTATAGTTTCTACAAAATTACACTGCTACTCAACATGAGTTTATTAAATAAGGTCCACTATACTATGTATTTTACTCTAACGATGAACTTAACATGAGTTCTTTAAATAAGGTTCACTAACCGTCATAAATGTATTATTATAAATAAATTAATAAAAAAAGATAAGAGTTATAATTTTATTATTATTAAATTATGAAAGTACCGTTCCTTTTTGATACGTCATGACACGTTGACACAACTTCAATAGTGAACTCGCCAAAAACTGAATTTTATATAACTACACACTGATGGACGAACTCATTTGACTACCGTTGGAGATGCTCTGAGCATAATATATTTTAACGCTTCTATGAATACAAAGTGGAATTACGATTTTATCAACTGTATGTCACTATTTTTTTTTTTTTTGCAATACTAACAATAGTCATGGGACCGCATTTTAAAATCTTGACTAGGTGTTAATTCTTGATGCATGTAACAAAAGTGTATAATAAGGATAAATTTTAGCTTATTAAAGAAACTACTAAATGTAGTTGAAGAAAATACAATAACTTATTTTATCAAACTTATTTCCTAATTAGTAATGCATAAAATATATGAAACAAAAGAGAGCAAAACAAAATATGGTCTTAAAATATAAATTTGTTTTCTTAAAAAGTATTTAAAGTGCTGAAAATTGGACCACTATAGTCTATATTGGAGTCGATTTGTAAACTAAGTATAGATTATAGACAATTGTTTGCAATTGAAGATAAAACAGGCTGGCATGAAATTAAAAAGGTCATGTAATGGTTGTTAATTAATTAATGAAATTAAACAGTTTTCCAAATTGTCATGTATCTAAGTACATAATTATATTTTAAAAGTTTGTTAAAAATTCAATACAATAATGAAAACTATTGACAAATGTGTATATAGAGTTAGAGTGTAAACAAAACCATGATGGGGATGCATTATTTTCTTTGTGAAGATGAAAGAGTGAGAGAGGTTTTTGCATTAAAAATGGAAGAAGTACCTGACAATCTATTATGCTAATTGTACCTATTTTCGTTAAAGACAGAAATTGTGGGTCAAAGTTTTCAAGGAATTGGAATTAAATATAAAATTCTGTCTCGGTGATTATTTTGGTGAAAAGGACATTAATTCACCTTGAGAAAAAAATGGTAAGAAATTAAATATTCCATTTTAATATAAGGCTACCTCTAGGTGCTATTTCACTAGACTTTTCACTGTAATACATTCTGTAATCATATAATCATAGGTGTTTGTTTGATGATGAAATGAATCTTATTAGTATTAGGACATGTCCTTTCTTAGCCAGGAGAAATGTCTCATATGGTATATAGGAAATTCATAGATCAAAATTAATTCAAATTTTAATGAATAGCGTCATTCATTTTAATTCTACGTTTGCTATTTCAGTTATTTTATTAGAATTGCGATATTTTTTAATGTCATATAAAGTATCCACTAATTATATATTTGGAATTACAGTAACATTATCATTTTCATATTTTGAGGAAATATTTGTCGTAAAAATAAAAAGTAAAAATTAGAAGTTACTATATGTAATTTCAAGTTAAACGCATGTCTATGTGTTTTCTACCATAGAAACAAACCATTGCTAAGTTGAAGATCAAGATCCTATAAATCTTTATGATAGAAATATATTATCATCATTGTTAATTTAATAAAAAATAATAAAAACAAAAATGATTTAAATATTTAAGTGTTAATATTCTTTTTTCTTCTTTTTAACCGAGAACATACATTAATTAAATTATTTTCTCAATCGTTTATACTTATGACGAGTAACATCAATCAATCTTATATAAAATTTCAAACAATTTTTAAATATATTTTTTTATAGATAATATATGGCACCTTAGAACACTTCCAATAAAGGTTTATCTACAATTCATATAGTTTACATGTTAAGTTTGCATAACGAAAGACGCGTTTAATACTACATTTCCAATATTTTTTATTAAATTAAATAAATGTTATTTTGATGACTTTAAAAATAATTCTCACCTATAGAAAAATAAAATCTCATATAGTGGGACCCCATAAATTTGATTGAGTACTAATAGAGACAGTGTTAGAAAATAGAAATAGAGGGTTAGATTAGAGTAGCTATTGCCAGCACTTTTTCATTACATCATATTATTATTACTTATTACAACATTATTTAAACAAACTTGAAACTCCTTCCATTTTCTTCAACTTCATCATCTCATTATTAACACTCTTCTCTTTTTATTTTAAAAAAAGAAAATATCATATCATAATAGTTAGTAGGAAGAAGAAAGAAAAAAAATGGAACTTTCTCAACTTGGTTTTCTAGATGAGCTACTAGCTCCAAGAAAAGACACATGGAATGCTTTATCAACAACTGGTTTGAATGAGTTACTACTCCCTACTTGTTGTTACACCTTTGACTCTTTTGATGAAAATCTACTCAACAATCCATCTTTGAATCCTTCTTTTGCTTCATTCTCAACACCATTAGACCATAGATTTGAATGTTCTTATGGAACTGATGCTACAACACCATCATACCCTTTTGTTGATGCTTTTACTGTGCCGGAGTTTGATGAGTCAGCACCACTTTTACCTTCAATGGAGGATGAAGCTTTTGGTGGATTTCTTGGAACTGAGAGTAACAAGAGTTTTGAACAAACTAAAATCAACTGCAAAGTTGAGGAACATGTTAATGAGATTCCTGTCTTTAACATGGGTTTGTGTGGTGAGAAGAAGCAGAAATCTAAAAGGGTTGAAGGACAGCCTTCTAAGAATCTTATGGCTGAAAGAAGGAGAAGAAAGCGTTTGAATGATAGGCTTTCTATGTTAAGGTCAATTGTCCCTAAGATCAGCAAGGTGATTGATTCAATAGATATATAATCATAGGATTTGTTTGGACTTACTTATTTGAGTTTATCTAATTACATGCATTTGTATTTGTTACATAATTAACTTCTATAAGGGAGTTCATTCATTCATGATTTGTATTTTTTGTTTGATTTTTTCTATACAACCTTTGAACTAACAATGAAAAATGTAAATTTTTGTAAGATGGACAGGACATCAATTCTTGGAGATACTATTGATTACATGAAAGAGCTTCTAGAAAGGATTGGTAAGTTGCAAGAAGAAGTGGAAGATGGAACAAATCAGATTAACCTTTTGGGAATTTCTAAGGAGCTAAAGCCAAATGAAGTCATGGTAAGAAATTCACCCAAGGTATGTTTAAGCTCTAGTAACTCAAATCAATTTCTTGAACTAATGCATAATCTTAGATTAAGTTGCTGAATATAAATGTAATTAATGTAATGTTTTATTTTATCTTTTTTAGTTTGATGTTGAGAGGAGAGACCAGGATACAAGGATCAGCATTTGCTGTGCCACAAAACCAGGATTGTTACTGTCAACTGTGAACACATTAGAAGCATTAGGCCTTGAGATTCATCAGTGTGTTATAAGCAGTTTCAATGATTTTTCATTGCAAGCATCTTGCTCAGAGGTTAGTAAACTGTTTTAGTAGTCTCATTGACATGTTTGAATGTATTATTCCGACCGCAGAATTGATTCTAACATAAAACTACAATTTAGAGCTTGAGTGTGTTTTGACAGAATCACAGTGAACTATTGTGATTTTGTAAAAATTACAACTTGTAGCTTTTGTTGAATCATAGTAGCTTAGCTTACTGTGATTCCAAACATGCACTAAACTCTACAATTGATTTTTACTCTCAAATTTTATATTCCATGCCCTTTTAGATGAATGCATCTACATTCAACTCACTTATAGCTAGAATCAATTTTACAAAAATCAATTTTTATCGCCGGATAACTAAACACACATTTACTGTATGTTTGGTTTCACTTTGGATGCATCAAAAATCAATTTTAGAGGTGTTGAATTGATTTCACTTGCCGAATTAATTCTAACTTGAAGCAAAATTTTAGATATTTTGCCTCTACTATTAGTTGTTACTCTCAAATTTATTGTACAATTCACCGTTACATAAATGTACTAAACATAAATCATTTTACACTGATAACACTTTTAGGTAGTAATAATTTTGTATAATCACTTCATTCAAAATCAATTTTTATCACCATATAATCAATGGCACACTCAATTAATTGTTTGCATGCTTGAAACAAGACATGTTTCTTAACATATTGTTCTCATTTTTTTTAGGCAGCTGGTCAGAGAAATTGTATGAACCCTGAAGAGATAAAGCAATCACTATTCAGGAATGCAGGTTATGGTGGAAGATGTCTCTAAGGAGAAAGAAGAAATGCTGATATAACTATTTGCAGATGATGAAAAAGAGGCAAAATTTTCCCCTTGTGAAGTTCAAGGAATTAGGGTGTTAAAAAGTTGTAATGAGATTCCAAAAATAAGTTGTGGCTTTTTGATTGATGCATTCAATCTTAATGCTTTGCCCTGTATTTAACATACACTACTAGGGTAACTTTAGAACTAGCTTAGCTTCACTTTCCCTTTGTGATAAAAATCCACCTTTTCAGTAGCAATTGATAATGGAAAGTTGTTGCCAAACATAAGTGGAGAATCAAACTGTTTTTAAATAGATTCCTGAATATGCTTCTCTTTTCAAATTCCATTTTTGGGACATTAAATGCATGTGCAAACAGTAAAATTGTAAGTCCACTTGCAAGATTGGGTAGTCTCCTTGAAATAATCTAGATTATTAAGTTGAACATATATGTCCTATGAAGCATGAACAACGACACCGATAATAATTTGAGAAAATAAAAGTATTTGAATGTAATTATGTGTTGGAGTCGTATTTTCAAATATTAAAAACACATTTGAGGGGTTAACAGTTCAGCTAGTTTGAGTTAAGAGTTGAAGGAGTTGAGAATGAAGAACCCTGTTGATTAAGAAAAATACTAATTATACTAACATACTACTTTAAAAGTTGTGTATATAGTAATTATTGAAGGGTCTTATAAAAAAAAATTATTTTGAGACAATTTTTTTTGTTAAAGTGACATTTATTATGAGATGGATCGAGTAATATTTACATATAAAAAAAATATCAGACAAATTTTTAATATAAAGTGAAAGTTATAAAGCACGAACACCTCTGGAATTAGACGTGGCGTTGTATCTGACCCACGTCGCAGTCTAACAATCATACACAACCTCAAATAAGACTCTAAAAAATAAAACTTGTTTTTTCTTCGACACACCTTAGACCTCTTAG
Organism: Cicer arietinum; assembly: GCF_000331145.2. Taxonomy (NCBI): domain Eukaryota; kingdom Viridiplantae; phylum Streptophyta; class Magnoliopsida; order Fabales; family Fabaceae; genus Cicer; species Cicer arietinum. The sequence continues at coordinate 9,071,063 of NC_021167.2, read as the reverse complement.
ATACATCTCAAGTACAACTACACTATTAAAGATTCATCAAAACAATGATGATGAATGACGTGAGTTAAAAAGATGAAATTTAACTACAATATATTTAGTTTTTCGGTAGTAGATGCATCAATGAAGATTAAAAATTATCATGTATATATTGATGTTGGTATTCTAAGTTTTTGACATTAGGAGTGTCAATGTATGTTTGTTTATGTCGTGTCAGATGTCTATGTTGGAATATGTGGCTTCATAGAGTGTAAGTGTTAGAAAAACAAAAATTACAGTTCTGTCCCTTTTGATAAATGCAATTTTATCAATCCTGTTAAAAGTACAACGACAATGATGTGTCAGGTTTATTGAATTAGTTCAGTACGTTGTTTCCATCATGGCATTGCCAAATGGAAGATGGAAGCTGGCATGAAAAAGAAATTGGCTAACTAGATTTTTTGTGAAGACACAAAATGCTAAGTCAACAATAATTCAAATTAAGCATTGTCTGTGAGTATCACACTAATGTGAACACAAATTACCAACCATAGTGCATGATTACATGAGTTGACTAATAATACTTTTGAGGTCTCAGCAAGCTTATGTCTCAAAACATCATTATAAATTTTGGCTGATTGCTTATTTGGATTAATTTCTAAGAGAGATCAAAAATGTTATTCTAAAAGTATAACATGCTTGTGTATTTTTAGGTAGAATTAAGTTTCTCTTCAAAATTAATTCTAACTCGAATTTGAAATTTTGAACTTTTGCCACAAAATCAAATTAATTTTTAAGCCTTTAATTTATTTTTCAATTCAAATAAAATTTATGAATATTTTTCATCTATAAATCATTTTATAGTAATATCTCTTTTAATCAAAATCAAATTGAAATGTCAATTCATGGAGACACTTTTACTAAAGTAAGTTTATCTTGATTCCCAATGAAACCACATTTGCAACCTCCCCATGCTGTAAAAGTCATACCCCTGTTGACAATGTCTATAGATGAAGTGAAATTTAGGCATGTCTTTTATGTTTTATTTGCTTCTCTTCTTTTAGTCACATTGCCACTCAAGGAATTTTTTTGCAGTGTTCATGTGTTTGATTACTGAAATTGTAGTCATAATATAAAATTTGTTCTAGGCTCGTGTCATCACTATAACGGGTCGAACTCGGATCAACCTGGCCAATGTCATAAGAGCGTGGAAATTTCTCGAATTAGGACATCTCACAACATCTCACAACTAAACAAAAAGAATCTAAAGTGAAGGGTCACCATAGTTCAACTATACCTATACCTTCACCTCCAACCACACGAAATCAAGGATATTATGATTTTCCAAAAGTTCAAAATTTTGGATGAATGTTAAACTTCCAAACTACATATTTTCCAAAAGTATCGAAACTTTAAATGAATGTGAAACTTCTGAAAATGCAATTTTTTTAAAAGTTAAAAAAGAATTGATTATTTGGATAAATGTGTGAAACTTCCGAAATGCAATTTTTTCAAAAGTTTTAAAAAAAAATTAAACTTTTGAATAAATGTGAAAATTCGAAGTGTAATCTTTCTAAAGTTTAATAAAATTTCAAAACTTTAGATTAATGTAAAACTTTTAAAATACAATTTTACAATAAGTTAAAAAAGGAAAATTGGTTGAATGTAACTTCCGATGCAATTTTTCAAGAGTTGTTTTAAAAAAATAAAAAATTTACATAAATACAGAACTTTCGAAATAGTCAAAAATTTGAAATTGTTAAATATTAATAATTTTGAAAATTTTGATTATCTTAAGAGATGAGAGGTGAAAATAAGGGATGAGTGATAGATTTTTCTTAATCTATTATTACCTCAATGGAAAGACCTTTTTTGTGTGGTGGAGGATGGGAGCAACAACATACGATTAGTTTTTTATGTGTCAAATACAACATACTATTACTAAACAGGCTCAAAGGTGGGGGTCACAAAGGTTTGTGGGCCGGTCCACAAGTCTGGTAATATTAGAGAGCAGATGAGTATCCTCCAAAAAATGAACATATTTGGACACTCACATTCATGTGTCATCAATTACTCAACCAAACTAACCTCTAGAATTGGGTATCTTGAGAGCCACTAATTTAAATCAATTATTATTGGCATGTTTTTTTTATGCTGCATCTCTTTATTTTTAATTTTAATTGTTCATTTTTTTTTATAAATATTTTATATTGTTTTTAAATTTTAATGGTATACACTACCAAATGAATGAGAGAACCAATCAAAGATAAAAAGTATATTTGAAATTAACTTAATAAGTTTTTATTTGTATCAGTATAAAACTATCTTAAAAGTCATTAATTTTAAATTCAACAGATAAATAATGATATTGTTAGGTTGAAAGTTTTGTCTTAAATTTGAACTTGAAACTTCACAGTTATGTAAATTAATTAATAGTAGAATTTATCATCTCTTTTAAGATAAAAAAAATCATCTTAAAATATATATATATATATATATATATATATATATATATATGTTAATATATTATATTCGAAAGAAGAAGAAAAAAGATTAGTAGTAAAGCAGTCTATGCATCTCACTTATAATATTGTATCATATTTATTGAAATGAATATGATCCATTTCATTTCTAGAATGAAAAAGTTTCATGCTGGATGATGTCTTTTAAACTAAACTTACTACTGAGACAAGTATATATGAACTTGATTTTAGTCGCAAGTGCAACAATATTGATAAGAGAACCGGGATCAATGACTTAAATATAAGTAAAAAAAATACATGTATCAAATAAAAAGGGCATATATATTTGACTCAAATTTAGATCAAATATGTTTATTTTTTTAGAAAATATTAAAAAGTGCCCTTAGAGCATTCACAATGGTTAATTTATATGATTAGTGTTTAAATAGGTCTTATATAGGACTACACATCACCCATTTATATTTTTTTAATAATAGTATTAAATAATTTTTCAACCACTCTCATTCAACACTTATAAAACATTATTAAATAAGATTCATTAATAATTTTATATCATTAATTTTTAACAATAAAAATAACAAATACATATTATTTATATTTTTTAGTGGTGAGATCCGCAACTCAGAAAAAAAGAGTGTCTATTAAAAATTTGGTCTCTAATAGTTACTCATATTAATCATTCTACTTTTGCCCCCAAATATGTCAATTGTGCGATTTTAACTCTTTAATTTAAAATTAACTATTTTAACCCCACATTTACTCAATTTATTGATTTGGTAGTCACCTCATTTTTTATTAAAAAATGTTGACATGGCACATGTTAAATTATGAAGTTATTTATATATGACAAAAAAATTAGAGGTCACGTGACCTTATTTGCAACGGTCATAAGAGCTTTCTTCTTCCTTCATTATCCTTAGGTTCATCACGTTCGTCCTCCTTCTTTTCTTTTCTCATTTTCTTCACGTGACCTTCTTTTCTCTTTTCAATTCAATTTGTTTGAGCATGATACATAACTTGTTTTGATTTTGAAACCTGTTTCCAACATCGAAACACTCTACTCGACGCGGTGTATTATTGCAGATTATGCACTATAAATAATGAATATTTACTGAATATACATCATTCTTTATTAATTGAGAAAGAAAATACAATATGAGTATTTATAATGGCCTATCAACAAAATAGTTATAACAACCAAAAAAGTAAAGGCATGATAAAACTAACTAATATAAAACTGACTAATATAAAACTAACATCCCCCCTTAAGATGGAGAATGTAGGTTAAGAATTCCCAGCTTGTTAAGAATTGAATTGAATGCTGTAGGTTCAAGAGGCTTAGTAAAGAAATCTGCCAGCATATTTGATGAAGATATGGGCAAGAGTTTGAACAATCCAGCTTGCAGTTTGTCCCGAACAATGTGACAATCAATTTCTATATGTTTTGTTCTCTCATGGAATGTTGGATTTGACGCAATGTTCCTGGCTGATTGATTATCGCAATAAAGAGTCGTAGGGGCAGAACAATCCATGTTTAATTCTTGCAAAAGAAATGTTATCCATTGAATTTCACAAGTTGTTGATGCTAATGCTCTATATTCTGCTTCTGAAGATGAACGAGATACAGTGCTTTGTTTCTTAGACCTCCACGAAATCAATGATGAACCAAGAAATATACAAAACCCAGTAACAGACCTTCTTGTTTCTGGGCAGGTTGCCCAATCAGAGTCGCTAAATGCTCGCAGTTGAAGCCGGGACGCCGATGAGTAAAACAATCCTTGAGCTGGTGCAGTTTTTATGTATTTGAGGATCCTCATGGCTGCCATGTAATGGTCTTCAGTCGGTGATTGCATAAATTGACTAAGTTGTTGCACGGCGAAGGTGATATCAGGTCGTGTGTTGGTCAAGTAGATAAGACGTCCAATAATTCTTCTAAAAGAGGTTGAGTCATGAGGTTGTGCCTTTGAGTTGTATAGAAATTTGTTGTCCTTGATCATAGGTGTATTGCAAGGTTTAGCGCCTAATAATCCAGCGTCTGACAAGATATCGAGAGCATATTTACGTTGACATATGTGAATACCCTCCCTTGAACGAGAGATCTCCAATCCAAGAAAGAACTTTAAGTCCCCAAGGTCTCTAATCTGAAAAGAAGAATTTAAAAAGGTTTTAATCATATTGATCTCTAATTCAGAATTACCTGCAATAATAATATCATCTACGTAAACCAACAAAATAGTAAAAGATTTTAATGTTTTGAAAATGAATAAGGAATGATCATGTTTTGAATGTTGAAAACCAAATGATATCAAAGCACAAGATAATTTGGCAAACCATTGTCGACTCGCTTGTTTTAAACCATACAATGATTTTTTTTAAACGACAAACTTTATTATTATTATGACTCAAATAACCAGGAGGAAGTTTCATATAAACTTCCTCATGAAGGTCACCATGAAGAAAAGCGTTACTAACATCTAACTGTTTTAAAAACCAATTATTAGTGGCAGCCAAAGCAAGAAGCAATCTAACAGTAGTTAATTTGGCCACAGGAGAAAAAGTGTCTAGAAAATCAACACCTTCTAATTGAGTGAAACCTTTAGCAACAAGTCTAGCCTTGTGCCTTTCAATAGTACCATCAGCCCTATGCTTAATCTTATAAACCCACCTACATCCTATGACATGTTTATCTTTAGGCAAGTCAACTAATTCCCAAGTGTTATTAGATTCTAAAGCTGTAATTTCATGTTGCATAGCAATGACCCAATCCTTAGATTTAATGGCTTCATGATAAGTTTGGGGTTCAACAGCACTAGTCATGGCATGAATATTTTAAATGAGTAGAAGAAAAAGATTTATAAGACAAAACAGAAGATAAAGGATATAAAACAGCATCAGTTGTAGAGTTAGTAGCAGTACCTGAAGAGTTTAAAATATTACAATGAAAGTCCTGAAGGTAAACAGGAAGATTTTTTGGCCTTGTTGATTTGCGAATACTAGGTGGTTTAAAAGGCTCTTCATGTGCAAAATTATTTTCATCACAAGTAGGCATGACATTAATATCATTCAAATTAGAATTACTCAATTTACTATGGACAAAATCTAGTTTTATAGGTTCAAGAAGGAAATTAAAAGTGCCAAAATCACCGCAAGAGGATAAATCACTGTTAGAAGAATCATTACTAGAGAAGTATGGAAAAATATTTTCATGAAAAATAACATGTCTAGAAACTAGAATTTCCCTAGTATGTAAATCATAACAAATAAAGCCTTTAGTGCCAAATTTATATCCAAGAAATAGACATTTTCTAGATCTAGGATCTAATTTAGTCCTATGTTGATGCAAAGTAGAAACAAAGCAAAGAGATCCAAAAACTTTCAATTCATTAAGAACAGGGAGGTGTTTATATAGCAACTCATAAGGGCTATAATTATCAATGGATGCTGATGGTAATCTATTAATGAGATAAATGGCATGTTTGACAGCAAAAGACCAAAATATTTTTGGAAGATTAGCATGAAAAAGCAAACATCTAGTAACATTTAAAATATGTCTATGTTTTCTTTCCACGATAGAGTTTTGTTGTGGAGTTTCAACACATGATGTTTGATGTAGAATTCCAAATTTTGCATAAAATTCAGGATATAAGAACTCAACACCATTATCAGTCCTAATAACTTTGATAACTTTGTCAAACTGATTTTTAATTAAAACAACAAAATCATGCATTAACTTTCGAGTTTCAAATTTAGCTTTCATAAGATAAATCCAAGTGTGTCTAGTACAATCATCAACTATAGTTAGAAAATATTTATGACCATGAATAGAAGAATGAGACAAGGGTCCCCAAATATCCATATGAATCAAATCAAAAGCGTTATCAGAAATAGTATTACTAGCATAAAAAGGTAATCTAGATTGTTTGGCAAGATAACAAGAATCACAAATTTTATTAGAGTTGAAACTCACATATGGAAAATGTTTACAAATATGAGTAAGAACATTATTAGAAGGGTGTCCTAATCTAAGATGCCATAGATCAAAAGTAGCATGTGACGATTTAGAATTTAAAGAATACAACACAGAATGTTTGACATTATTAATAGGTTGTTGTAGATGGTATAAACCATTCAAAAGCTTAGCATGCCCAATCATCTTGGATGTAGGGTCCTGAATATCACATTTAGAGTCAACAAAAGTTAATTTACAATTCAAAGAAGTAATTAATTGCTGCACAGAAATAATGTTTAAGGTAAAATCAGGAATGTATAAAACATTGAAAAGTTTAAATTCATTTGTGAAATGTACAGTTCCTGAATGTGTAGCTTTAACAGTATTTCCATTTGGCAATGTAACATGAATTGGTTTAATTTCATGATAAGTAATAAAATTTTTGGAATTACAAGTAACATGGTCAGTAGCGCCAGTGTCAAGAATCCAATAGTTTGGAGAAATATTACCTAAAGCAGAATTCTGTTGATTAGAGGAAACTCCAGCAATTTGAGAAATTTGATTTGTAGGTTGAGATTGATTTTCAGAAAAGGAAGCAGATTGTTGAAGTAAAAGTTTGAGTTGATTAATTTGGTCAGCAGTAAATTGAGAGACATTACCATCAGATGGATTGGATTTCGGAGAACTATGATCATTAGGAGCAGACCCAGAATCATCATCAGTAATTGAAGAATTGATAGATTTGGTGTTCTTGTATCCAGGAGAATATCCAGGCGGAAAACCATGCTTAAAATAACAATGATCAACAGTGTGTCCTAGCCTGTTGCAAAAAGTACATTGTCGTTGAGGAGCTCCACCTCTGCCCCGACCAGATCCGCGACCTTTACCACGACCTAAACCATTTCTCGGATTAGCATTAGAAGTACCATGGATGGAAGAGTTCATTAAAACCTTAGCATCAACACAAGGACCAGAAATTTGTCGTTCTTGCTGTAAAATTAAAGAAAATGCTGTGGTTATATCAGGTAGGGGATCCATCATCAAAATTTGGGTTTTTACCGTATTATAATTGTCACTGAGGCCTTTTAAAAAACAGGTGAGGGCTTCAGAGGATCGATAACCTAACATTAATTTTTGTAAACTACACTCAGATGAAGAAGAGCAAGAACAATCTGTGATGGGTCGTAAAACCTCTAACTCCTCCCAAAGAATACTCCAAGCAGTAAAGAAATCAGAGACCGATTTATCACCTTGTTTAATAGAGTGTAAATCTTGAAGCAGATCAGAAAAACGAAAATGGTCTCCTTTAGAAAAACGATTCTTTAGATGATCCCATAAACTTTTTGAATTCTCAATGTGTATTGTACTTTGAGCAATAGAAGGAGAAAGAGTGCGAGTAATCCAAGAAATTACCATCATATTGCAGCGCTCCCAAGCATCAAATAACACATCATTTTCTGCCGGCATCGGTAACTTGCCGTTGATGAATTTCGCTTTGTTCTTGGAAACCAACGCACGTTTCATCAAACGGCTCCAATTGTAATAATTTGGCCCTTGTAAAGTTTGATTTATAAGAAAAGCGCCCGGATTTTCGCCAGGATGAAGGTAATATGGCGATGATGGATTTTGCGATTCATCTTGAGAAATAGTTGCAGAGGTGGTAGATGAATCATCATCATCATGAGAACCTGCCATTGAAGCGTTCGGCGAAGGAAATGAGAGGAAAAGAAGCGCAAAACCAAGAAGAGAAAGAAGAGGAAGAAGGTGCGATTTGGATTTGGAATTTTAGGGTTTAGAGTGTGCTGCGTTGTTCTGTTTGGAATGTGGAGATTTTTATTTTTTATTTTGAAAATTTAAGATTTTTGACAAATTGGGTTTAAAAGTAATAAAAAGGAAACTTCTGATACCATAATGAATATTTACTGAATATACATCATTCTTTATTAATTGAGAAAGAAAATACAATATGAGTATTTATAATGGCCTATCAACAAAATAGTTATAACAACCAAAAAAGTAAAGGCATGATAAAACTAACTAATATAAAACTAACTAATATAAAACTAACACAAGGTAGCATAAGTATATGGCAATGCCTAAACAGTCATCAAAATATTCAAACATTCAAAATAACAATGCCTAAAAATATGGAACTTCTTCATCGATGCTACCTTCTTAAATTACTCCATCAATGTCCTCATATGCAATTTGTTGAACTTGTTCAACATAACTTGGACTTCCAGTTTCCAAATAAAAATCAACAACATTGCGAGCCTTATAGTCATTTATAAAATAAAAAACTGATGCATACTGTCGGCAGTGGCATAAGGAGAAATATGATTAAGACGGTCTTGTTAATGACTCTAATGTTGAGTCAACCTTAAAACAAAGCTGTCTGATGTCTCTAATAATATAAAGTCAACGTAAACTAAGATCCATTTCCCCTTGACTTCAAATGAAGTGACTTTTAGGCGTGGTTTTCAGCATGCTCATTTGTTTCTGTTTCTCAATAAGATGCTTATTTGTTTCTCTACTGGTTACATTCCATGCTAAGATTTGCCTCCTCTAAATAAGTATACTAGTAGAATAATATCAAGGATTGATACTTTACACACTCATACTATTCCAAAATTGACCTAAGCATACTCTTTTTTTTTTTTTTTTGTCACGGTAATGGTCAAGCTGAATAACCTAGATGAATTCAAGACAATTATTTCTATATAGCCTCATCTAAATGCATTGCACCTATAAATTTGTCATTAACAGATTACAATGGAAGTCTGGAACAAGAGAAAAGCGGATTGCTCATTCTATTAACTACAGACAAATGCTACAAAACTTGGGATTTTGGAAAAATCAGATTTTGATTACTAAGCTACAATGTCTAAAACTTTCAGAGAAACTACTATATACATGCAATTATTCAACAAGTTTCAGTCAACTAGCTCGAGAAAAGCCTATTGACTTTCACATTCAACTCCAATGTCATCATCATGGTCTTCATCAGAACTACAAGTGTTGCCCATAAAATTGGATTGTGATTGTTGAAACTTATTGATAGCATCTTTAGCTTCAGAAACCAATGCAACTTTTGCAGCCTTAACAACATCCCTTTTCAGAATGCCGTTTCCTACTCCAACTATGGACATTTTTGTCTGAACAGATGCTGCTCTTCTCCTAAACTCCCTACATCTTAATTGATTGATATATTTTTCATGCTGCACCTTGTTCTTTACTTTCTTTAGCACAGGTGGACTAACAAGATTTTGAACATTTGAGCCACTAAATCTAGAAAGAGACATCTTATGGTTTGATGATGATCTTTCAGTGCAGCTTTGTAGCAACCCTTGATTTTCCTTTTGCTGCTTTGGAGTACAAAGTGCTTGACTAGGCAGAAAAGCATTATTATTAGTAGAAAAATCAATGTTGGGTTCAAGAACAGAAAATATGTCGCCTTCACGGTCTTGATCAACTTTAAGATGGCGCTGCAATAGATTTTCGATAGTCTTCTGGCCAATGTAGCTTTTTGGTTTGAGAAATTTTGATCTGCCAACCTTCTTTTCAGTAGGTTTGAGCAGTTTACTTGCAGATATTGAGAATTGATGAAGGGGTGATGAGTTTATTGCCTTCGCCCTTGATCGAGGCTGATGTTGAGGTGGCGTATTGAAGTCACAGTTAATTCTATTGAAGCAATCTTGTTGAGATTTCCCAGGTACCTACAAAAGATTTTGTACAACAATTTCAATGAACAGAAGAGTAAAGCACATCTACATCTATCCGACAATCAATTAACCATCAACAAAATATAAATTTACATTTTTCTTTGTAATGGTTACAAGTAACGTTTTTCTTTGTAATGGTTACAAGTAACGTTTTTCTTTGATGAGTTTATTACATATAGATGTGCAAATGGATTTTATATCTAACTAACATATTCACTCATGCAAGCTTGATGCTTGAATAATGCAAATGCTCACAAAGATCACTTAGTCATAGAAACTCTAACATCATATCATAAGTAAACTATATCAAAGGGAGATAGCAACAGGAGGACAGATATATTCTATACACACACACACACACACACAACTTTTATATAACAGCATTGTAAAAATAGTTATACATCCAGAACATATCACAGCTAATAGTTCTGATTTTCACAATTGAAAGCAACTGAAACGTGTTCTGACACCAAAATAAAAACAATGTTTGGCCTATAAAATTACATAATCGTTTAACCACCTGTATCTTTAGCTGTCAAGAGACTGATTCTCAGGTAACATTTCTAGCATCATATTTGTTTTGTTAACATTAAAAAAGATAACAAAACATTGGCATAAAAGAAGGAAGTTATCAGCCACAATCATCATCCTTGAAGTGGCAAGCCTTAGTCAAAGACTGATCCTATATAAAGCTTAGAGATTATCCAACTGAATTTTGTTTCTTCCAACAAGACTTCTTCTCATATACACTACCCAGTTCACACCTAGGACACCATGCTAAGAGATTCAGTGCATATTTGGATTCACAGATAGTTTGGCAGAATCACAACATGTCATCTTGATTACAGCAAAATGTACACTTTACGCTTAAGAGCTTCAACAAAATCACCGTGCCATTATGATTTCGGCAAATTCACCGCCATTCCAAACATGAACTCAACTATCTATCAAGTGTGACAACTTTGTTGGTCCTTAGGGTACTTTAAAGGGATTCTATTGAAAATCATAGTTGAGCCCAAGAGAGAAATAATTAAACTTGAAATGATAGTGTGAAGAATATGATACAATCATACAATTAGGATAAGATACACTTTTATATAGTGATCATAAGGTAACAAACATAAACAACTTCCACCTAATCATACCTAAAACTAATTCTAACATATATCTAACTATAACAGATTCCAAATTATACCTAAGAGGTTTTGGTTTCGCAATTAAAAGAGAAACATAATTCCATAACTTAGTTAGTCATTCATGAATTATATGACCAATTCTTCCTCTAAAAGTGCAATCTTATAGAGAGAGAGAGAGAGAGAGAGAGAGAGAGAGAGAGAGAGAATATACCAGTTTAGAAACGTTTTTCCAGAAATGGGGACTAGGTTTTGCAGTAAAATAAGCTGTATGAAGAGCCAATTCTTGTTCCTTTGTCCACCCTTCTGCAATTTCACCACCGCGCTTTCTTTTCCCTTTCACTCCACCTTCAACTTCTTGCTTCCTCAACCCTTGCACTATTTCACGGCCACCGCTATTCCTTTTCCCTTTTCCACCATCTTCAACCACAATTCCCTCATCGACAACCCCACTGTTCACCTTCATTTTTACATCACCACTCTTGACTCTCACCAAATCACGGGAACAAAATTCGCTCCTTTTAACATCGATTTTCTTCTCATTATTAGGAGGAGCTTTTTGATTTGAGAATCTAGAAGATCTTCTCAGGGAGGGAACCGTATCGTTTAACCTTGGTGATTTCCTTACACCAACTGTGGGGGTTCTTGATTGAATTGAAGATTTGTTTGTAGATTTAGGTTTTGGGGTGATGGGGTTGTTGTTGTTGTGTTGAAGGAGAAGGAGCCTCGGTGATCTTCGTGGCGTGGTTGGTGGGTTCACGACGGTGGAGTCTCTGTTTGGCATTTTCGCAAACACTTGATGTGGACAATACGGAAGCGGAGAAAATAGCTTGTTGTTTTTGAGAGGGAAGAACGTGAATTCAAACTTGTTTTGGGTTCTTACGAAATGGGCTACAAACGCATTGTCCTGAGATGTTCTTACCAAGGCCCAAAGAGGAACCTTTTCATAATTGAATATATTTTTTATAAATTACTTAGATATATTTTGTCCAAAATAAAATATGAAAAAATATTGCACCAAAAAGTTACGAAATTATATTTGTGATCTCTTTTATTGGAGAGGTATGAAATTTTAGTTCTCAATTTTAATTATTGGATCATGATTCTAACAAACTGTTAGAAAATATTTTATTTAATAATAATATTTAAAAAGTTATTAACAAGTTGCTTATTTGGCCCTTGGTCTGTATCTTGTAATTGTACAATCTTTCTATGCATCTTGCGAATGCGAGCACATGATTGTATGGGTTCTCTATAATTCTTTATAAAAAGTGAATCGAGTTTTAGGGTTTCTTTGATTCACATCCCAAAAACTCTATTTTAATATTTTAAAATTTAAAAACTAAAAAACTTGTTTGGATTACTTGTTTTTAAAAAATATTTTGTAAAACTATTTTAATATTATACTTTTTAAAATTAAAAAAATAAAACAGATAAATTGTGTTTTACTTTTTATTTTTTAATTTTTTTAACTCTCTAATACAAACTGTTTTAAAAATTAGAGTTGTCAAACAGATTTTTTTTTTTTATTTTCTTGTTAAAAACTGTTTTCTAAAAGTTATTTATAAAATAATTTTCAAAAACTAAAAGTAAAACACAATCAAATAAACCCTTATTCACTATGACATTAGTTTTAGACAATTATGAACATAGTTGGTTTTATTTATAAAAAAAAAAAAAACAAAACAAAACATGTTGATTATTTGATGTAATTGAATTTTGGGACATTAGGTCTTGCTTTTGACTCGAGTGACTCATAAAAATGTATTACGGTGTCGGTGATGATGGTTCTTGTGACAAACTGTTGTGAAAAGAAATGTGCTCTAGATAACTTTAGAATCATATATCTCCAACAATGTGTTAATTGTCCTACATGTTTGTATGTACAATATATTAGAGGATATATACCGGATAATGTGAAATGTGACCTACATTTGCACATATATGACGAGTAAAGTTTAGACCCTATTTTGTGTGCTTTTGGGTTTTTTGTTTTGAAATTTAAAAAAAATTAAAATCAGTTTTAATTTTTAATTTTTTTTTAGTTTTCAATTTCAGTTTTTAAATTTTAATTTCAATTCTTAGTTGAATTTTAGTTTTTAAATTTAATCACTTTCTTTACACAATCTTATTATGAATTCATCAAATATAAAAAATATTATATTTTAAAATAATTCAAATATTATAAATTTATAATATTTTAATAATAGTGATAGTTGTGAAAGATGACTATTGCAATAGTGATTGATCTTCGAAGGCGGTTGCAGCTGTCAAAAGAGATAATTGATAATTGGAGATGATGGTCGGAGCACAATCGACAATGATAGTAGTGGGGTGGTGGTCGGAGGTGTGTGATTGGTGGTGATAGTGGTGGTGGTCGAGGATGTTGCCACTGGCCAGAGGTGGGTGGGTGGTGACAGTGGAGGTGATTGAAGATGGTTGTTAATTACGTTAGTCAGAGGTGGGTGATCAATAATAGAAGATCGTGGTGATGGGAGGTCGGTGGTGCCGGCGACAGTGGTCATAGATGTGGTTGGTGGTGGTGGTGGTGGTGGTGGTGGTAGTGGTCATTAGAGGTGGGTTGTTGGTGGTGACGATGGTGGTCAGAGTAGTGTGATCGGTAATACTGACAGTGGTCGAAGTTGGTTGTCGTATGTGGTGGTCGATGATTGTTGGAGTGATGTTTATGTTTAGCGACGGTGATATGTTAATTTAAAAACAAAAACAAGAATTATAAAACTGATATTTTTTGTTGAGATTTTAAAAAAAAAATTGTTTTGATTTCAAAATTTACTTTTAAAATAAAAAAACTTACAACCACTCCAAAGAAACTCTTAAATTTTATATGTGATTTTAAAGACATATATTTATAATCCACCGTCTTTGAATATTCGACGATGATGAAAAAAAGAAGATAATAGATAATAATTTAAGGTAGAAAACAAAAGAGTAACTAACTATTATTTTGAGTCTTAAAATTTTAAGTATATGTTAATTAAGAATCTCAAATTTCTGAAATATTAAATTATTTTTTTAAAACTTTCAAACTCAATCAATTAATTTCCTAAAATAATTGTTAGAAGTAATATTTAATCCGAATTTAAATAATTTAATATTTTATAAATTTAATATCTGAAATTAATCGAAATATTTTGAGGATCGGGTTACCCAAAACAAAATAATGAAATGGGAATATGGATATGAGATATTAATATGGTATTGCATGATAGCTGTGCTCTATGACATGTAATGTACCTAATTTATTGCAAGGATTTCCAATATACAATGAGTGTACTCATCTCATCATCATAATCATAAGATATATATAGTACTAATAAATATCGGGATATATTTGATTTGAAGTGCATATGCCCCACTCCTGTATAAATTCCCCAAAGAGTGAATGACACCAAGACTCAATTATTATGTCCTAGTGGCAACTTTTACCGTGAACAACCACAATAGGTGGTTCATGATGGACAATGTTTAACAACCATTAGATTAAATGAGAGTACATATTTTATCATAGATCGCACACACCGTACCCCAATCTCCTCTCTCCCTCCCGCTAACTCCTTAATGTCAAAAAACTGCTCCGGCGACGAGGTTATCCTCCGGTGATCCACGTCAGTGTCACTCTAAAATTCCACCCTCTTGCGTCAACGCTCCTCCTCGTCAAACTAACAGCGAAACAAACAGATCTAATTCATTTTCTCACAACGGATTTCTGCTTTATAGTTCAGAGAAAATTATACAGTGTTGAGGGTCCATCACAAGAATGTGTGGAACTTCACAATGCATCTAAACTTTCTACACAGTTGATGAGTCATTATTGATTATGTTATATGTTTCTAATCTATAGTAATTAAGCATTTTTATTGTCTATATATTACAAAACGAGTAAAATGAAATATTTGTAAATAGTTTCATTCGTTTATTGAACAAATTAAGGCTTGCAAGTGATTCCATGTAATGGATTATATACAAGGTGAATAATTCATAACATTCTTTAACATACTCAACTAATTATAATAAATATAAAACAAACTTATAACTAATTAGCTAAAAATAATTTAAAGCATAAAAAATTCATCGATGAAAAGAATATAAATTTTTCCGTTAACTATAAATATAAGCTAAACTAATATGCGATTTAGACTAAAAATAATTAATTTTGTCTGACCATATGTTATCTTAATAGAAAGAAGCTAAATGATATTAAAGTTAAAAATAATATAAAAAAATTCACTATTCATGATCTTGATGAATAAAAGCTAAAATGTCGAGTGAATTGAATTAAAAAAAATGAAATCCGATTAATCATAGAAATATTATGGACTAAATCACTATTTTAGTCCATAAAAATATATAAAAACAATTATTTTATGTAATCATCAAAATAGTTCTTAAAAAATATAATTTAATATAATAAAATCCATAAAATAAAATTATTTGTCAAAATAAATCATAACCATTTAAATGTCATGAATTAAATTGACTAATATTTTATAATTTAATGACTAATTTGAATTTTTTTTCTAACTCATATACTAAAATGATAGAATTATATACTTTCATATATTAAAATGGCGGGTAATACTCTTTAATTCTTGATTTGAGTCTTCACTATCTCTTGGCAGGCACATCATTATTTATTGTTGAGCAATTGTGATTACTTGTTCTTGGTCTGTTTCTTAAAAGATGTTGATTTTGAATTTGGTAAAATAGCGGAATTGGATATTTTTGAGATACTCTTCATGTCTTCTTTGAAATCTCTCTTAGACCATATTACCCTTGACAAAAACATTATTCATTGTTGTTGTTGCAGTATCAATCTCGATCATCATCAATCATGATCATCGATCCCAAAATTCAAGAAAAATCGATAATAGAGAAATCTTGATAAAAAAGTTTTGAAACTTGATTGGTTATTTTCATCAACATACAAAAGAAGCCGAATGAATCAAAAGATTTCAAAACACACAAAAAAAAAACAAAAAAAAAGCAGCAACGGATTTTAACATAAAGTTTTAGTCCGTCTAGACTAAAAGAATCATTTATTAAGTTAATATAATCGATTTGTAAAATATTTTTTTCAAAGTTGATTAGTTTAATATTTTTGGAGACAATATAAAATACTTTTAATTAATACAAAATATTTTGAAGACCTTTTTGTAGAAGTAAAAATTAAATTTTTGTAAAGATCTAAAACGACTGTTTTTGTAGTCTTGCCTTTCAACCCTAACAAAACCGAAGTGAGATTACATCACTAAATCATCCAAATGTACAAAGCCAATATTTCTTGTGTTGTTAGTGAAAGTAGTGATGGGAAAGAAAGAAAATAAAAGCAAATATGTTCATGAAAAATTTGACAAAAAACATTATATAATAATTAGATTTTTGATACCATATCATAGAATGGTAAAATGAAATATTTGTGAATAATTTCATTTTCAACAAAATATTGAACATAATTACAAATGGGAGATTATATATATAGAGAAAATAACATTATTCCTTAACAAACTCAACTAACTATAACGAATATAAAACCAACTTACAACTAATTAATAAATAATAAAGAGGAAATATTATCTGGTTAAGTACTTATCTAATACTAAATGAAGACATATATCAAATGAGATGACTTTTATAATTAGATGAATGAATCTTAGTCATTGATGAAATCGTGAGTAGTTCAGATTAAAACAAAATGTTATGTAACTTTTTTAAGTGGCCATGTGATACTTTCAATCATAATGTTCAATATATAGTTATATATAGTAATTGTATGGTCAAAATTTAATCATTTATGTTTCTATTTTATGGTATAATGTTTTTTTTATTCTCTTTGTACTGCTACTTATGATAGCTAAGTTTTGTTTGACAAAATTTGGCTTTGTGAACTCCAAGATTAGGGTTATTTGGTTCCATTAAAATGAATATAGGACAAAAAAAAGTTCGAAAAGTTCAAAAATAAGTCGAAGACGTCTAAAAATTATTTTGGTTACTATCACTTCTTATATCAATTTTTTATTTAATTGATATAATTATAATATTTTTTTATTTTTTATTTTTACTTTAATTAATTAATTACATTGTATTTCTTTTGTAAGTTGTATAATTTATCTTAATTAAAAATATTAATCCACACTTTCAATTTACATAATATTATAGAAGTTGGTTATAATAACGATAAGTTAATATTCAGTATTAACTTATGATAGTTAAGTATGGTTAATTTGGTTGTAATAGAAATATAAAGTATATAATTATTTTATCAATTTTTTTACTAAATTAATTTTAAATAATATAATTTTTCTTTCTATTATTCCTCTATTTATTTTACTCTAGCATAGTTCTCAACCCACCGTGCAAATGATGAATTGCCAATTTGGCATTTGTCATGACATGAGCTAACCAAAGTGGATATTACGAATTAATTAAAGGTGGCAGTTTTGTTTCAAAATAGCAACAGTAGTTGCGTCTCCGCAAACTACAAATTATGGTTCGAATTATACGAAGTGCCCAAAAATGAAAACATAGGAAAATATTAGCTGGCTAAGAAAACAAAATATTGAATCAAATTTTAACAAGGTGTACTCCAATACCAAGAGTTTGTTTGTTGAAAGAGTTCTATGAAAATGGTTCAGAATTCAATTTTTGAAGCTAACAATTTTTTTCCCCTTAGTTAATTGTTAACTATTAATATTTATCTATTAAAAAAATATTGAATTAAATGAAATTATGTCTTTAAGTAGTTTGGTTGGTGACTTAAAACACGTCAAATAATTTTAAAAAATGGTCTTAAATGTAAATACAAGAAACTATTTTAACCAGTAATTTATTAATATTTTTCTATCAAAATTTTCTAAACTACTACTCATAATTAATGGTGGCAAAATGCATTAATTTGCACATTCATATATATATATACACGCAGCAAGTTAATTAATGATCAACAATAACATGCCATGGTGGCTAATATACGGTGCCAGCGAAAGTCACGGTGGTTTGAGCGGTGGCTCGTCGACACAAACATTAATCTCTTCTAGCTGCAAAGGTTGACATGGACAAGGCATAGCTATAAACTTAGGGACATCATCCCCTGGCATCAACACCGTCAAACTTTGTCCTTTCTTTTCCCCCTCCATTCCCTATTCACCATGAAACAAATACATACATTCAAATTCAAATTGCATACAACAATCAACATCTACTACTTTTATTTCTACCTCTAGAAATTAAAAGTGACATATTATTCAGAAAATGTTTTTATTTTGTAAATATAATATTTATTGTGAAACAAAACTACTTATTTATTAAATAATAAAATAATTGAATGCATAATTTCTAAAATATTTTTAAATGAATATTTTATTTTTGAGTTTTTAACAATTATTCTAAAACCATTTGTTACTCACTTTGTTTTATGATATAAACAAAAATAAGTAAAAAAAAAAAAAATGAATGTGTATAATTTAAATTTTGGACTATTTTGTGACTAGTTTTGTTTTTTACTATGAAATTGAGAGAGTAGCATTTTTTATTATTTATTACCGTGGAGTGAGGTTTAGACTTTGAGGGTGGGGATTGTGTGTGGGAGTGTGCAGCTTCAAGATCGGAAAGAGATTGATGAAGTGAACGGAACTTTTCCCAGTGGTAGCAACATGAGAAGATGCCACTTAAGCTGAATATGATTATCAAGAGGAGGGCGGTGCCAAGTGGGAACCCAAGGGACGGTCGAGATGTGTCTACTTGAGGTGGCGATAGATCGTGGCCCTCCATCGTGTTGCACAATTCACCAACTACTACTTGGTTATGATGTTTGTGTTGTTGTTCTAGTATATTAATTACTACTCATGTGTAATCGAGGAATTAAATTGGATATTTATTTAAGCTATAAGAACTTATGAGATATGAAGAGAGGCAATTGAAATTGAAAGGGTGGCAAATGCTAATAATGGATTGTGTGTTGGTGTGGTGTAGAGTTGCGGGAAAGGAAAGTAGGCGTGGGATATTTAAACACTTTAGTGAGGGTATACACTAGATACTAGAAAAAGAGGGAACAACTTGTTCTAACATAACAAAAAAGAATAAGTTGATGAAATAAATAATTTTATTATTCAATAATTATGGATAAAGATATTTTATTGATTTTTATTTATTTTTTGAGTGAGATATTTTTGTTGATAATTATCAAATAAAATAGATAAGAATTTATATTAAAAAATAAGTAGTCAAATCATGTTTTGTCTACTAAATTGAAGTGGAATTATTTGACTATCAGTTGTATCACAATTAATTGATGTTGAAATCAACTGATGCATAATTGGCACACAGATAAATCAGTTGTCGATTGATTTGTTATTGGGTCTTATTACGGTCATGATTATGTTTAATGAGAGCTCACGAGGCTGCAACATAGATTTGACCAAATTAAAAGATCATATAACTACTTTCAAATGTGTCATAATAAAGGAAGTGGTCAAAGAGAGAAAATAAGATAAAGCTCACTTCAAAGTCAGTTGTGACAAAACGTGGTCAAAAGTTCACTCTATCAAAAATAAGAATGTAGAGAAGATGAGTAGATTACAACCAAACATTCAACCATACATGTACAATTATGGATTCAATTCAACTATATGAGCAAGATATTAGTTGACTAGGTCCATAACATACATGTAGACCTATTCTCTTAACAATAGGGCTATAGATGGTGTTGTTGGCTGGAAGTAAATAACTTAGCCGACAAGGCAGTTATGGGTTGTAACCCAATTGGCAGGATAGTTACTTGAATTAGTGGTGTTAGTTATGATCTTACATGATGTAATATAGTGGTTAGTGGGTCAAAAATATGACAAGCAATGTTAGTATAGATTGCTTAGTTATTTTAAGTCTATAAACACCATTGTAAAGCTTATATTCAACACACCCAATATTTATGTATCTTTACACATCTTTTTCGTTTTCTATATTGGTTTGCTTTATTTTTTTGCAACCTTATATAGTAGTTCATCCTTCAAAATAAGACGCTATTTGGAATAGTCTAGGAATCTACAATTGAGAAATACAATCCATTTCTTGGTGTAATTGGTTGATAAACAATGATTATTGTCTCAAGTGCAAATTACTCTAAACATCATTTTATCAATTGAGCCAACGACGAATCAAGCAAAGAACGACTAATTAACTAATCACATGGTTAGTTGGCTAAACACCAAATTTCATAACGACAAAAGTATGGAGAATATGAGTAATTATCTTGGAGAATATGAGTTTTATATATTGAGCTACACCAACAGAAGTGGAATTGGAGTAAATTGTAAAAAAATTTGTTTGAGTCAATTTGTGAGAAAATTCGATCCTTGAAGCCACCAACTGATACTTTTTTAGATTTTTTCACATAACCGTCAACCACCAATGACCAATTCACTTTCAAGTTAGCCTATAATAACCTCGCAAACCATAAGATCAATGTTGACTCGATAATATTGTTCAAGGAGGTTTGGAATTGGCATAGCCCAACTAGAGTTAGTACGACCCTTTGGAAGATGGCACGCAGAAAACTTTTGACAAATGCGAGAGATGTCATAGATGCTTGACTTCCGAAAACCTCTATCATTGTTGTCTCTCTGCACCTAAGACTTTTAAGCATGTTGTGGAACAGAGTATTGAAGCCAACATTTTGGAGTAAATTCTTTAGCATTGGTACTTATGATTGGCTTGAATGAAATTTTACTCACAACAATATTAGAATAATTTCTTGGGCATGGAAAATGTTTTTTGTATGGCAGTTAATGAACTCTAGAAAGATCGAAACCTTTTTTTTTTTCTCTCAAAGTATAAAGATGAAGAGTGATTTGTGGCATTTCATTTCTAATCAAACTGACTTTATTCATAATTATTTGATCAAGAGTAAGTTGTTGAAGCAGAACTTGATTACCTCTAATCAAAAAGGCTTTAATTAAACCCCATGTGGGGGTTATGAAGATGAATGTTGATGGTTGTTTGGCTTGTGGGGAATCATTCGCGACCATAATGGTGAATTCATATGTAGTTTCTATTGCAAAATGACATTCAATAACTCCTTATTTTCTAAAATGTGGGTTTTTCGCAGTGGTATTTTATGAGCTCATGATAAAGGTATTTGTAACTTTAATTTTAAAACTGACTCTCGAACCCTTTTTTCAATGATCAGGAAAAGTTATACTCAGTTTACTCCATTGTTTATCTTCCTCAAAGAGATTATCTTTATTTTGCATGAGACGAATTAGACATACTCCCTTAGTTATTCTCTGATATAAATAATAAAAAATAAATGTGTTCATTTCTTAACTCAATTTAGTCACAATATTTTTCTTTTATTTAAATGGTGTATCCACTTTTTTCTTTGTTATATTTATTTTTTATGTATAAAGTTGAAAATTAATTATTATTCTCAGCTTTCGTCTTAATTAATATAATTTATTTTTTTAATAAAATGTAAAGTAGCTATCTTAATTTTTTATGTTCTGATTTACATTTTTGTTTTATTATTATTTTTTCTTCTTTTATTTATCATTCTTGCATTTGTTTTTCATATGCTTCAACCGTACCACTTAAGTTATGTCTTGTAGACTTCTTACCTTCATTTTTAATAATTTAAAGATTGTTAAAAGAAATTTATGTTTCAGATTTTGTTTTCAAAGGCAAAGATAATTGGGCTAAAATATAATGTTTGACATTTATTTTTTGTTTTTGTTATTTATCTTGTTTTAACATATATTATTTTTATCTTTTATTTTTTAAAATATATAAACATTAATCTTTTTCTCACGGTACATTGAATATATAATAAATAAAATATTATCTTAATGATTATTATCATTTGAAGTGACATAATTACTATTTTAATTAACATTCAAAATCTCAAAAATCGTCTTTTAAGTTGTTGTCTTCTTCAACATGATTCCAAAGCAAAAACAATAATTTAAAAACAACTATCAATGTTACAAAGAAAATTTGGATGTCAAATTGACATAGCTAATAATTAAATCACTTCACACATCTATTGTTAAATCATCATTTTAATTTTTATTTTGTTTCATATTTAACATACTGTAAAAGAGGAGCAACATTAAATAAACTGAGTGTCATGTCTATTAAATATAAACTGAGCAACAATAAATCAAAAACAAGATAAAAATATATATATATATATATATATATATATATA
>NC_021167.2:9044186-9047550 GCF_000331145.2 Cicer arietinum | reverse complement strand
AGTGTTTTCTACACATATCATTTTTTTTTTTTGTTTTTTTTTTTTTTTTTTTTTTTGTAATTTCGTTAGCTTAGTTTGATGTCGTTTTGTTTGTCATCTTGGAGTAGTACTATTTATTTTTCCGTCTTAATGTTATTTTCATTTTGTTCATATTGACAGATCAACTACATATTCAATCAATGATTAAGTTATCAAAGCTACAGATTGAGAGACATAAGTATTCTGATTATGTCACATTATTTATAATTTTATCATTTTATGCTATTAACTTTGATGATTTGAATTTGTTCGTAGATTCGACATTTTTTATTTTAACAATGCTAAAATTGCATTTGTTTCCGATGTATTATTCTAGTATAAATGAATGAATATTGTCTTTTAATTACACAAAAAATCAATTCATTCAAAATCAATTATATTCACCGCATAACCAAATACACTTGAAATTAATTCAATTTATCTACCTAGTGATAATTACACCATTTTAATTGTGATGTAAAATCTAATAAAGATATACATTTTGCTATAAATTTCCATTCAAATTATTGGTAATTTTATTAACTTGGAAAGGAATAAAGCTAGATGGCAAAACTATCATATTATCCAACTTGTTGCTATATATGTCAAGTAGTTCCTCAAATGCATGAACTAAAAAGGGACACATTTATCTCTCAAATTGATAATGCCGTGTGAAGTTCAAATACTTACCTTAGGTGCTTAACAGCTTGATATCTATATTTTGACATTAGACAACTTGCACATTTGGGAAAGACAAATCAAAATGGCTGTCTATATACAAATTGTTGAATTCAAGTAATAAACTCCATGTAACATAATTATTAAATTGTTGAATTCAAGTGACTAATAAATTTTAATTATGTAAGAAAATCATTAAAAAAAATTTAAATTTGAAATCATTTACACTTAATCAAATTTTATTTACTTTACACTAAACTCTGAAGTTATAGAAATCATTTACACTTGATTGAAAAAAAAATATGTCTATTTTACAACAAGTGTGATTTTATCAATGTTATGTTTGCAAGAAAATTACTGCTTCTAACTTTTGCTCAAATAACAACTTACGTGTTTTAAATGCCAAACCAAAATGCACTCTAAGCCATTACATTACATACAATGCACTCATCAATATTATTATGGAACATTTAATTAGGACATTAATCATTTTTAGAATTTTAATGCATGGAATTAGTGTATAATTGTACATAAGATAAGACTGCTTTGAATGCGCTCCCTTTTAAAAGAGTATATTTTGTTATTTAATTCCTTTATTTTTCTTTTGTGATTTTGTCTATCTTTCATTTTCTTTTTAAAACCAAACAAATCATTCATTAATATCTTATTCATAGCTGGATAACTATATATACAGCTTGTGCAAGTTGATTGAATTGTTTTCCAAATAATAATATTTTGACTTAATAAAAATGCCTTCAAAATTGTTTTTTCTTTTTTTTTTTATAAAAAGACTTTGTTATAATATTTTTTGAACTAAAACTAATATATTTTTGTATAAAATTAATATTGTATCAATAAATATTAAATAAGTTAACTATATTATCAATTGAAAAAATAAGTATTATATGAAATCGATTATATTACTTTAATAAATAATTTTATATTCTAAAGTGTAAAAAAATAAACAAAAATAGTAATTTTATAAAATATTTTATTATAGACTTTATAAAATCTCATATTAAAATTCGATATTTTAAAATATATTATAATTTAAAATATCAAATTTAAAATCTAATTCAATTTTGATCAGATAACTGAGATTGTATGTGATTATATATAGTCATAATATTATAACTAGACACAATCCAAATCCTAATGTTATTTTCTTATCCCCAGTAATATTTGCATTTTGTAAAAAAAGTAATATTTTAATATGAATGTTCCATCTCTAATTAAGCCCTATTTAAAATAAGGAAATACAACATCAGTAACAAAATATAACTCAAAAGAAAATTTGGTTATATATTTTATTACAAAGAAAGTACTCATTAGTATGACACAAAAATGTACCAATTACATGGCAATGGTTTTAGCCTTTCAATGAATTAGTATATCTAAGCCTAAGGCGGAAACTTTAAAGAGATTTTAATATCATATAATTTGTCAATTTTTTATATTAATCTTTTGCGAAACCATTTATCCAAATTTTATAATCAAGCAAATCTAACATTTCACTCTGAATAGGGAAGACGACAAATCCATTCAATTTATCTTGAACCATTGTTGATATTAAAAAATGAGTTTAAAAATTAATTTATAAGTGTATAATTTTGTTATTTTTATTTTGAGTTTTTAATATTTAAAAAATTTATATTTAATTCATCTAAACTTAAAAAGTTGAATTTTTTTTTGTAGAATATGTTTTTATAATATTCTGAATATGCTTGCAACTTAATCATTAAAAATATGTTGTACTAAATTAAAGCTCTCTTTAAAATAAATTGTCTCTAAAAATAAGCTGTATTTCAAATTATTAAATACATCTTTAATAAATACAATTATAACGTGTCTTGAGATATGTCAAATGAAAAGTAAGAATTTAAAACATTTATATAAAAAAATTAATTTAAGAACATTGATATATAAAATTATCATATTAAATACTCTATTTTTTTCATATAATGATGGGATTAGAATTTGATATTAATCACAGTAGGATTTGTTATAGTAGGCAGAGAGTGGAGTAGAGGACATTTATGTAAACAACTTTCTGAATTAATAGGTCAATGTAAAATTTGTTATAGTAAGTATTGGTCAATTACTATGATGTAGTTTTTGCTATTTGGGACCATATTTTTTAATTTTGGTCAATAATTATAATTATAGTTACAATATTACATATTTTAAAATTTCTTTAAAAGATATCGTATTTAAAATTGTATTTGTTTATATTTTTTACTGTATAAAAATTTGTAACATAATTACAATTGCGATAGCAACTGCAATTTAAAATTGAGATAATTATCGAACCATATTACAATATAATAGAATTAAAACAGTATATGATACTTCCACCTCCTTCAATTCCTTTTAACTAAAATATACATATAGATTCCATAATAAAGCACTAATAAATTTGCACTTATTTAAATATTCAACGTACTTTTCATAAATCGGGTCTTTAATGGTTCAATTTCGTTATACCTGCAAATAGACTGCAACTAAAATCAAATAATATATTTAAAAGTAATCAAGTGATTGGAAGATTAAGCACATATTAAAAATGAACCGTTTAGGAAAATTTGAATTTTTTATAATTTTTTTTTATAATTTTACTCGTCTTTCTTTTAAACATCAATTTTTTCTAAAATCGAAGAATTATATATAT
>NC_021167.2:9012769-9044121 GCF_000331145.2 Cicer arietinum | reverse complement strand
TATAAGAGAAACATATCAAATAAGAGGATATATAATTATATCGAACGATGAAAGAAATGAATATTAATCATAGATCAAATCTTGAAAAACTAATGTTAAAATAAAATATTATATGACATTTAAATTACTTTCGATTATGACTATTCGTGTATGATTGTATAATCAAGATTTAATAATGTCATCTCTTTATAACATCCTCTCAATAAATATATTATATATATAATGATTAAGTATCAAATTTAAAAAGTCTATAGGTGAAACTCATATGGCAAGGTACTAAATGGGAAGTACACAAGACTAGTGAGGATTTAATGGTCGAATAGTTATAAAATAGTCATTCATATTTTTAAATATAAACAATTCTAAATTTTTAAAAATTAATATATTTGATTTAAAATTTAAATTAAATATATTAATTTTTATTAATAAAAAATTATTTCTATTTAAGATTACAAAAAATAAAATTTATAAATAAGTAATAAATATATACATGAACTCAACACGATTTAAATACTTACGTCAAATTATCGTTATTGTAGATGCTATTATAAGTTGATTATCTTTTTCCTTTTTATGTACAAATTAAACTCAATATATTATTATTTAAATAATGGACGTGATTTTCCGGCCAAGGTGCAAGTTTTGGGTTACATCTTTTTTTTTTTTCTTTCAATAAAGCCAAGTTTTGGGTTACATCTAGAAGGTTCAACTTTGCGGAATAAGCCTACTAACAAAGCCCATGAATTGTCAAAGTTTTTATTAGTCTTTTTTTCTCTCTCTATTTTTTTATTTGACAATCAACTTAAAAATAATAAATATGAATAGCTGTAACGTGTTAACAATATAAAATATTTTTAAATATTAAATAACTGTGATTTATTGTAAGTATAAAAACTCTTTATACATAGTATATAAATTAAATTATTTATGTATCATAGTTCTAAAAAACATCAAATTGATCCAACTTTTGTGTCTTCACCCGATCATCCTTATCTTAAAGACAACTCATTATAATACATATCTTTTTTTATATCTTCCTTTGTTTGGTCGACACTGAACTCTTGATGAGAAAAAATAATGTTATTCTCATTTTCTTAATTGTTATGTCGTACAAGATTCAAAACATTGGGGACTTATATTCCACCCAAGCGTAATCCACCAAAACTGAATTGCATGATCTAGAGCAATGTTGAAAAGTTCACTGCTATAATTTCACAAATTTAAAACTTCCCCCCTCACCAAACTAGATCTTAGTCACTTGAATAATAAATGTTAGACATTTTCTTCCGAACCATACCCATTAACACAAAAGTGAGAACTTAAATCCAAAAAGTATCATTCATAACGAAATAGTTGTGCAAAAAATGCCACAAAAACAAAGATCATGCTAACACATGTCCAAGAATTTTAAACTTAGAATTTTTTTTTTGTTGAAAACCAAATTTCAAGAAGTTGAATAACAAATTATAAGAAAAAAATTATACATTTGATACCATAAATTATGTTCTTGGGGCTTAAGTTAACATTTCCCCACAAATAAAGATACCCGGAGCCAACTTCTTAAACCCTAGAGTAAACCCAATAACTTATCTATAAGTATATCAAATGGAGGGTAATAAATAATAACTTCTACATAAAATAAAATTACAACAATTGTTTTTACAAAAAATATAGTTATATACTCCCTCTAATTATTTAAAATAAAAAATTAAATTAATAAAAATTGATATATTTAATTCAATTATAACTTTTGTTGACTCAAGTTTCTTATAAAAAAAGTCATAAGAAATAATTTATAATAGATTATTACTAAATTATATATGTGTATGTTATTACATAAGAAATGAAATAATACGTGCAAGAGTGAGAGGGGGCCCTACCCATGGGTGTCCCCCTCTAAATTTGTCATTGTCTGAGTACCTCCAATTCCACATCCATACCTCAACACAAACACAAAAACAACCAAAATGTTTTCATTATTAACAATCCCAAAAATTCTAGACCTATTACACAACAAATCTTTGGATAACTAAAGTTCAAGTCAAAATTGTTTGTTCGTCATCCCCTAACTGACTTGCACACTTCCACCTCCCTTATTGATACCTTTAATATCCTTCCACCAAACCGACTTCATATGACCTCTACTTACCTCCAACCATCCAAAACTACATATTTGTTATTTGTTTTAAGCCTCCAACATTATTTACCCAACAAATCCCTATTAAAAAGCCTTATGTTTCGTACACCCAAACCTCCCTTTCACATGTTTGACACACTAAATTTCATTTTATCAATTGAATTTTGTGAGTCTCCCAATTAATTCCCAAAAGAAAGATTTAAAAAGAAATTCAAGTGTATAAATAGTAATTGATAGAGCACTAAAAAAGGAAATGAAGTAAATATATTATGCATATAAGATAACTTTAATGTGAACAAGGCAATCTCCCATAGAAAGATTTCAACATCTACATCTAGACAGCCTCACTCCTATAGAAAGGTTTCAACATCTGCCCTCGTTATAAGTTTCGATAAAGAAAGCTGTAAGACCCATAATTTTAAAATACCATTTATGTATTTTTGGTGTATTTTGGATTTTGGCTCGGAGACTTTTAAGCCAAAGTTAATAATATTTTGGAGTTTTATAATCAAAAAGATATTTTAATGACGATTAAAATTTCTCGTCGATAAATAAATTGAAATTAACTGCGGTGAATCCTTTACGGAGAATTTAATACGTTTCGGGTGAAATGGTAATTTAACAAATGTCTTGATATTTTGAGATATTTGTTAAGTTATGTTTATTTTATATTTATGTGTTTGTTTGGAGGAAAAAAGAAAGGAAAACTAGAAGGAAGGAAAAGGAAAAGAAAAGAATATATAAAGGAAGGAAGGAAAAAGGAAGAAAGGAAGGACAAAGGAAAGAAAAAGAAAGGAAGGAAAATTTCAAAACTCCATCTTCTTCCTCTCTGTACCCGCGAAGCTTTTCCCTCCTTTCTACCGTTTTCATTTTCGTCGCTTTCTTTTCTTCAAAACTAGTAACCCAAGGTTGGGTGAGAGTTAGATCAAGGTTTTCGCAACTCCACTCTTCCTCTTTGATTCGAAAACGAAGAAAAACGGTTTTTGAGATCCAAACGCAAACCCCTCCGTTTCTTCAAGATCCAAGCTTCATTTCGCGAAGAGTTAGAAGGGAAGGTTGCTCACTACCACGCTACGGTGCTAGTGAACTAATTTGGAAGCGGCGTTGCGAGCGGAGATTTTACCGGAATTACTCGCGGTACCGGAAACGCACGTTAAAGCTAACGTTGAGGTAAGAGCTCCTTCCAAACTTCTAGTTGCATTAGGGACTTATCTGTGGTTGTGTGGAAGGAATTTGTTAGGGTTTAATATATCGATTTGGGGAAAAACGAAACTAATGCGTTATGGGTAAAACCTTAGAGTTATGTTTTGTTTATATTGATGAATGTTTCGTGGTAAATGAGTTTGAAGTCATTGTGTATGATTACGAGTAAATGAAATTTGTGTATCTGGGTGTTATGTTGCGTTGATTTGTGTTCGTTGTATTTGGCGTGCCCATACTTGATGATTGTTAATTGGTGTGGTTGTTGTGAATTATGGTTTGAATGTGAGGGTACGTTTGAGTTTGTTTCTGTGGAATTGAAAAACCATTAGAGTTAAACGAGTATTAAAAATGGGGAATCTTTTAATACATCGGTTTACTTAATGTGCATTTGAGGAAAATGTTTAAGTTAACTGGGCGTTGAGAATGGGGAATCTCTTAATGTCTCGGTTACTTAACTAACGTTTTTGAAAATCGTTTCAGTAAATGAGTATTAAGAATGGGGAATCTCTTAATGACTCGTTTACTGAATGTTTTGTGTGAAAATAGTTTAAGTCAAAAGTATATTAAGAATGGGGAATCTCTTAATATGCCTGTTTGCTTAACGTTTTGTTTTGAAAATCATTAAGATATATCAGTATTAAGAACGGGGAATCTCTTAATGACTTATTTAATTAATGTTGTTTTGAAAGTCGTTTAAGTTAAATGGGTATTAAAAATGGGGAATCTTTTAATATCTGCATTTGCTTAATGATTGTTGTGAATGGAGTCTGTGTATGCTCATGCATTTCATTTGGTAAATTGTGTTGACCCGTGATAGGTGACACCTTGGTAAACTGTACTGACCCGTGATAGGTGGTACGTTTACGATTTACGTTTTTAGTAAATCGTGTTGACCCGTGATAGGTGACACCTTGGTAAACTGTACGGACCCGTGATAGGTTGTACGTTTGCGATTTACATTTTAGTAAATCGTGTTGACCCGTGATAGGTGACACCTTGGTAAACTGTACGGACCCGTGATAGGTTGTACGTTTGCGATTTACATTTTAGTAAATCGTGTTGACCCGTGATAGGTGACACCTTGGTAAACTGTACGGACCCGTGATAGGTTGTACGTTTGCGATTTACATTTTAGTAAATCGTGTTGACCCGTGATAGGTGACACCTTGGTAAACTGTACGGACCCGTGATAGGTTGTACGTTTGCGATTTACATTTTAGTAAATCGTGTTGACCCGTGATAGGTGACACCTTGGTAAACTGTACGGACCCGTGATAGGTTGTACGTTTGCGATTTACATTTTAGTAAATCGTGTTGACCCGTGATAGGTGACACCTTGGTAAACTGTACGGACCCGTGATAGGTTGTACGTTTGCGATTTACATTTTAGTAAATCGTGTTGACCCGTGATAGGTGACACCTTGGTAAACTGTACGGACCCGTGATAGGTTGTACGTTTGCGATTTACATTTTAGTAAATCGTGTTGACCCGTGATAGGTGACACCTTGGTAAACTGTACGGACCCGTGATAGGTTGTACGTTTGCGATTTACATTTTAGTAAATCGTGTTGACCCGTGATAGGTGACACCTTGGTAAACTGTACGGACCCGTGATAGGTTGTACGTTTGCGATTTACATTTTAGTAAATCGTGTTGACCCGTGATAGGTGACACCTTGGTAAACTGTACGGACCCGTGATAGGTTGTACGTTTGCGATTTACATTTTAGTAAATCGTGTTGACCCGTGATAGGTGACACCTTGGTAAACTGTACGGACCCGTGATAGGTTGTACGTTTGCGATTTACATTTTAGTAAATCGTGTTGACCCGTGATAGGTGACACCTTGGTAAACTGTACGGACCCGTGATAGGTTGTACGTTTGCGATTTACATTTTAGTAAATCGTGTTGACCCGTGATAGGTGACACCTTGGTAAACTGTACGGACCCGTGATAGGTTGTACGTTTGCGATTTACATTTTAGTAAATCGTGTTGACCCGTGATAGGTGACACCTTGGTAAACTGTACGGACCCGTGATAGGTTGTACGTTTGCGATTTACATTTTAGTAAATCGTGTTGACCCGTGATAGGTGACACCTTGGTAAACTGTACGGACCCGTGATAGGTTGTACGTTTGCGATTTACATTTTAGTAAATCGTGTTGACCCGTGATAGGTGACACCTTGGTAAACTGTACGGACCCGTGATAGGTTGTACGTTTGCGATTTACATTTTAGTAAATCGTGTTGACCCGTGATAGGTGACACCTTGGTAAACTGTACGGACCCGTGATAGGTTGTACGTTTGCGATTTACATTTTAGTAAATCGTGTTGACCCGTGATAGGTGACACCTTGGTAAACTGTACGGACCCGTGATAGGTTGTACGTTTGCGATTTACATTTTAGTAAATCGTGTTGACCCGTGATAGGTGACACCTTGGTAAACTGTACGGACCCGTGATAGGTTGTACGTTTGCGATTTACATTTTAGTAAATCGTGTTGACCCGTGATAGGTGACACCTTGGTAAACTGTACGGACCCGTGATAGGTTGTACGTTTGCGATTTACATTTTAGTAAATCGTGTTGACCCGTGATAGGTGACACCTTGGTAAACTGTACGGACCCGTGATAGGTTGTACGTTTGCGATTTACATTTTAGTAAATCGTGTTGACCCGTGATAGGTGACACCTTGGTAAACTGTACGGACCCGTGATAGGTTGTACGTTTGCGATTTACATTTTAGTAAATCGTGTTGACCCGTGATAGGTGACACCTTGGTAAACTGTACGGACCCGTGATAGGTTGTACGTTTGCGATTTACATTTTAGTAAATCGTGTTGACCCGTGATAGGTGACACCTTGGTAAACTGTACGGACCCGTGATAGGTTGTACGTTTGCGATTTACATTTTAGTAAATCGTGTTGACCCGTGATAGGTGACACCTTGGTAAACTGTACGGACCCGTGATAGGTTGTACGTTTGCGATTTACATTTTAGTAAATCGTGTTGACCCGTGATAGGTGACACCTTGGTAAACTGTACGGACCCGTGATAGGTTGTACGTTTGCGATTTACATTTTAGTAAATCGTGTTGACCCGTGATAGGTGACACCTTGGTAAACTGTACGGACCCGTGATAGGTTGTACGTTTGCGATTTACATTTTAGTAAATCGTGTTGACCCGTGATAGGTGACACCTTGGTAAACTGTACGGACCCGTGATAGGTTGTACGTTTGCGATTTACATTTTAGTAAATCGTGTTGACCCGTGATAGGTGACACCTTGGTAAACTGTACGGACCCGTGATAGGTTGTACGTTTGCGATTTACATTTTAGTAAATCGTGTTGACCCGTGATAGGTGACACCTTGGTAAACTGTACGGACCCGTGATAGGTTGTACGTTTGCGATTTACATTTTAGTAAATCGTGTTGACCCGTGATAGGTGACACCTTGGTAAACTGTACGGACCCGTGATAGGTTGTACGTTTGCGATTTACATTTTAGTAAATCGTGTTGACCCGTGATAGGTGACACCTTGGTAAACTGTACGGACCCGTGATAGGTTGTACGTTTGCGATTTACATTTTAGTAAATCGTGTTGACCCGTGATAGGTGACACCTTGGTAAACTGTACGGACCCGTGATAGGTTGTACGTTTGCGATTTACATTTTAGTAAATCGTGTTGACCCGTGATAGGTGACACCTTGGTAAACTGTACGGACCCGTGATAGGTTGTACGTTTGCGATTTACATTTTAGTAAATCGTGTTGACCCGTGATAGGTGACACCTTGGTAAACTGTACGGACCCGTGATAGGTTGTACGTTTGCGATTTACATTTTAGTAAATCGTGTTGACCCGTGATAGGTGACACCTTGGTAAACTGTACGGACCCGTGATAGGTTGTACGTTTGCGATTTACATTTTAGTAAATCGTGTTGACCCGTGATAGGTGACACCTTGGTAAACTGTACGGACCCGTGATAGGTTGTACGTTTGCGATTTACATTTTAGTAAATCGTGTTGACCCGTGATAGGTGACACCTTGGTAAACTGTACGGACCCGTGATAGGTTGTACGTTTGCGATTTACATTTTAGTAAATCGTGTTGACCCGTGATAGGTGACACCTTGGTAAACTGTACGGACCCGTGATAGGTTGTACGTTTGCGATTTACATTTTAGTAAATCGTGTTGACCCGTGATAGGTGACACCTTGGTAAACTGTACGGACCCGTGATAGGTTGTACGTTTGCGATTTACATTTTAGTAAATCGTGTTGACCCGTGATAGGTGACACCTTGGTAAACTGTACGGACCCGTGATAGGTTGTACGTTTGCGATTTACATTTTAGTAAATCGTGTTGACCCGTGATAGGTGACACCTTGGTAAACTGTACGGACCCGTGATAGGTTGTACGTTTGCGATTTACATTTTAGTAAATCGTGTTGACCCGTGATAGGTGACACCTTGGTAAACTGTACGGACCCGTGATAGGTTGTACGTTTGCGATTTACATTTTAGTAAATCGTGTTGACCCGTGATAGGTGACACCTTGGTAAACTGTACGGACCCGTGATAGGTTGTACGTTTGCGATTTACATTTTAGTAAATCGTGTTGACCCGTGATAGGTGACACCTTGGTAAACTGTACGGACCCGTGATAGGTTGTACGTTTGCGATTTACATTTTAGTAAATCGTGTTGACCCGTGATAGGTGACACCTTGGTAAACTGTACGGACCCGTGATAGGTTGTACGTTTGCGATTTACATTTTAGTAAATCGTGTTGACCCGTGATAGGTGACACCTTGGTAAACTGTACGGACCCGTGATAGGTTGTACGTTTGCGATTTACATTTTAGTAAATCGTGTTGACCCGTGATAGGTGACACCTTGGTAAACTGTACGGACCCGTGATAGGTTGTACGTTTGCGATTTACATTTTAGTAAATCGTGTTGACCCGTGATAGGTGACACCTTGGTAAACTGTACGGACCCGTGATAGGTTGTACGTTTGCGATTTACATTTTAGTAAATCGTGTTGACCCGTGATAGGTGACACCTTGGTAAACTGTACGGACCCGTGATAGGTTGTACGTTTGCGATTTACATTTTAGTAAATCGTGTTGACCCGTGATAGGTGACACCTTGGTAAACTGTACGGACCCGTGATAGGTTGTACGTTTGCGATTTACATTTTAGTAAATCGTGTTGACCCGTGATAGGTGACACCTTGGTAAACTGTACGGACCCGTGATAGGTTGTACGTTTGCGATTTACATTTTAGTAAATCGTGTTGACCCGTGATAGGTGACACCTTGGTAAACTGTACGGACCCGTGATAGGTTGTACGTTTGCGATTTACATTTTAGTAAATCGTGTTGACCCGTGATAGGTGACACCTTGGTAAACTGTACGGACCCGTGATAGGTTGTACGTTTGCGATTTACATTTTAGTAAATCGTGTTGACCCGTGATAGGTGACACCTTGGTAAACTGTACGGACCCGTGATAGGTTGTACGTTTGCGATTTACATTTTAGTAAATCGTGTTGACCCGTGATAGGTGACACCTTGGTAAACTGTACGGACCCGTGATAGGTTGTACGTTTGCGATTTACATTTTAGTAAATCGTGTTGACCCGTGATAGGTGACACCTTGGTAAACTGTACGGACCCGTGATAGGTTGTACGTTTGCGATTTACATTTTAGTAAATCGTGTTGACCCGTGATAGGTGACACCTTGGTAAACTGTACGGACCCGTGATAGGTTGTACGTTTGCGATTTACATTTTAGTAAATCGTGTTGACCCGTGATAGGTGACACCTTGGTAAACTGTACGGACCCGTGATAGGTTGTACGTTTGCGATTTACATTTTAGTAAATCGTGTTGACCCGTGATAGGTGACACCTTGGTAAACTGTACGGACCCGTGATAGGTTGTACGTTTGCGATTTACATTTTAGTAAATCGTGTTGACCCGTGATAGGTGACACCTTGGTAAACTGTACGGACCCGTGATAGGTTGTACGTTTGCGATTTACATTTTAGTAAATCGTGTTGACCCGTGATAGGTGACACCTTGGTAAACTGTACGGACCCGTGATAGGTTGTACGTTTGCGATTTACATTTTAGTAAATCGTGTTGACCCGTGATAGGTGACACCTTGGTAAACTGTACGGACCCGTGATAGGTTGTACGTTTGCGATTTACATTTTAGTAAATCGTGTTGACCCGTGATAGGTGACACCTTGGTAAACTGTACGGACCCGTGATAGGTTGTACGTTTGCGATTTACATTTTAGTAAATCGTGTTGACCCGTGATAGGTGACACCTTGGTAAACTGTACGGACCCGTGATAGGTTGTACGTTTGCGATTTACATTTTAGTAAATCGTGTTGACCCGTGATAGGTGACACCTTGGTAAACTGTACGGACCCGTGATAGGTTGTACGTTTGCGATTTACATTTTAGTAAATCGTGTTGACCCGTGATAGGTGACACCTTGGTAAACTGTACGGACCCGTGATAGGTTGTACGTTTGCGATTTACATTTTAGTAAATCGTGTTGACCCGTGATAGGTGACACCTTGGTAAACTGTACGGACCCGTGATAGGTTGTACGTTTGCGATTTACATTTTAGTAAATCGTGTTGACCCGTGATAGGTGACACCTTGGTAAACTGTACGGACCCGTGATAGGTTGTACGTTTGCGATTTACATTTTAGTAAATCGTGTTGACCCGTGATAGGTGACACCTTGGTAAACTGTACGGACCCGTGATAGGTTGTACGTTTGCGATTTACATTTTAGTAAATCGTGTTGACCCGTGATAGGTGACACCTTGGTAAACTGTACGGACCCGTGATAGGTTGTACGTTTGCGATTTACATTTTAGTAAATCGTGTTGACCCGTGATAGGTGACACCTTGGTAAACTGTACGGACCCGTGATAGGTTGTACGTTTGCGATTTACATTTTAGTAAATCGTGTTGACCCGTGATAGGTGACACCTTGGTAAACTGTACGGACCCGTGATAGGTTGTACGTTTGCGATTTACATTTTAGTAAATCGTGTTGACCCGTGATAGGTGACACCTTGGTAAACTGTACGGACCCGTGATAGGTTGTACGTTTGCGATTTACATTTTAGTAAATCGTGTTGACCCGTGATAGGTGACACCTTGGTAAACTGT
Organism: Cicer arietinum; assembly: GCF_000331145.2. Taxonomy (NCBI): domain Eukaryota; kingdom Viridiplantae; phylum Streptophyta; class Magnoliopsida; order Fabales; family Fabaceae; genus Cicer; species Cicer arietinum. Next base: position 9,033,568 of record NC_021167.2, on the reverse strand, counting down.
ACGGACCCGTGATAGGTTGTACGTTTGCGATTTACATTTTAGTAAATCGTGTTGACCCGTGATAGGTGACACCTTGGTAAACTGTACGGACCCGTGATAGGTTGTACGTTTGCGATTTACATTTTAGTAAATCGTGTTGACCCGTGATAGGTGACACCTTGGTAAACTGTACGGACCCGTGATAGGTTGTACGTTTGCGATTTACATTTTAGTAAATCGTGTTGACCCGTGATAGGTGACACCTTGGTAAACTGTACGGACCCGTGATAGGTTGTACGTTTGCGATTTACATTTTAGTAAATCGTGTTGACCCGTGATAGGTGACACCTTGGTAAACTGTACGGACCCGTGATAGGTTGTACGTTTGCGATTTACATTTTAGTAAATCGTGTTGACCCGTGATAGGTGACACCTTGGTAAACTGTACGGACCCGTGATAGGTTGTACGTTTGCGATTTACATTTTAGTAAATCGTGTTGACCCGTGATAGGTGACACCTTGGTAAACTGTACGGACCCGTGATAGGTTGTACGTTTGCGATTTACATTTTAGTAAATCGTGTTGACCCGTGATAGGTGACACCTTGGTAAACTGTACGGACCCGTGATAGGTTGTACGTTTGCGATTTACATTTTAGTAAATCGTGTTGACCCGTGATAGGTGACACCTTGGTAAACTGTACGGACCCGTGATAGGTTGTACGTTTGCGATTTACATTTTAGTAAATCGTGTTGACCCGTGATAGGTGACACCTTGGTAAACTGTACGGACCCGTGATAGGTTGTACGTTTGCGATTTACATTTTAGTAAATCGTGTTGACCCGTGATAGGTGACACCTTGGTAAACTGTACGGACCCGTGATAGGTTGTACGTTTGCGATTTACATTTTAGTAAATCGTGTTGACCCGTGATAGGTGACACCTTGGTAAACTGTACGGACCCGTGATAGGTTGTACGTTTGCGATTTACATTTTAGTAAATCGTGTTGACCCGTGATAGGTGACACCTTGGTAAACTGTACGGACCCGTGATAGGTTGTACGTTTGCGATTTACATTTTAGTAAATCGTGTTGACCCGTGATAGGTGACACCTTGGTAAACTGTACGGACCCGTGATAGGTTGTACGTTTGCGATTTACATTTTAGTAAATCGTGTTGACCCGTGATAGGTGACACCTTGGTAAACTGTACGGACCCGTGATAGGTTGTACGTTTGCGATTTACATTTTAGTAAATCGTGTTGACCCGTGATAGGTGACACCTTGGTAAACTGTACGGACCCGTGATAGGTTGTACGTTTGCGATTTACATTTTAGTAAATCGTGTTGACCCGTGATAGGTGACACCTTGGTAAACTGTACGGACCCGTGATAGGTTGTACGTTTGCGATTTACATTTTAGTAAATCGTGTTGACCCGTGATAGGTGACACCTTGGTAAACTGTACGGACCCGTGATAGGTTGTACGTTTGCGATTTACATTTTAGTAAATCGTGTTGACCCGTGATAGGTGACACCTTGGTAAACTGTACGGACCCGTGATAGGTTGTACGTTTGCGATTTACATTTTAGTAAATCGTGTTGACCCGTGATAGGTGACACCTTGGTAAACTGTACGGACCCGTGATAGGTTGTACGTTTGCGATTTACATTTTAGTAAATCGTGTTGACCCGTGATAGGTGACACCTTGGTAAACTGTACGGACCCGTGATAGGTTGTACGTTTGCGATTTACATTTTAGTAAATCGTGTTGACCCGTGATAGGTGACACCTTGGTAAACTGTACGGACCCGTGATAGGTTGTACGTTTGCGATTTACATTTTAGTAAATCGTGTTGACCCGTGATAGGTGACACCTTGGTAAACTGTACGGACCCGTGATAGGTTGTACGTTTGCGATTTACATTTTAGTAAATCGTGTTGACCCGTGATAGGTGACACCTTGGTAAACTGTACGGACCCGTGATAGGTTGTACGTTTGCGATTTACATTTTAGTAAATCGTGTTGACCCGTGATAGGTGACACCTTGGTAAACTGTACGGACCCGTGATAGGTTGTACGTTTGCGATTTACATTTTAGTAAATCGTGTTGACCCGTGATAGGTGACACCTTGGTAAACTGTACGGACCCGTGATAGGTTGTACGTTTGCGATTTACATTTTAGTAAATCGTGTTGACCCGTGATAGGTGACACCTTGGTAAACTGTACGGACCCGTGATAGGTTGTACGTTTGCGATTTACATTTTAGTAAATCGTGTTGACCCGTGATAGGTGACACCTTGGTAAACTGTACGGACCCGTGATAGGTTGTACGTTTGCGATTTACATTTTAGTAAATCGTGTTGACCCGTGATAGGTGACACCTTGGTAAACTGTACGGACCCGTGATAGGTTGTACGTTTGCGATTTACATTTTAGTAAATCGTGTTGACCCGTGATAGGTGACACCTTGGTAAACTGTACGGACCCGTGATAGGTTGTACGTTTGCGATTTACATTTTAGTAAATCGTGTTGACCCGTGATAGGTGACACCTTGGTAAACTGTACGGACCCGTGATAGGTTGTACGTTTGCGATTTACATTTTAGTAAATCGTGTTGACCCGTGATAGGTGACACCTTGGTAAACTGTACGGACCCGTGATAGGTTGTACGTTTGCGATTTACATTTTAGTAAATCGTGTTGACCCGTGATAGGTGACACCTTGGTAAACTGTACGGACCCGTGATAGGTTGTACGTTTGCGATTTACATTTTAGTAAATCGTGTTGACCCGTGATAGGTGACACCTTGGTAAACTGTACGGACCCGTGATAGGTTGTACGTTTGCGATTTACATTTTAGTAAATCGTGTTGACCCGTGATAGGTGACACCTTGGTAAACTGTACGGACCCGTGATAGGTTGTACGTTTGCGATTTACATTTTAGTAAATCGTGTTGACCCGTGATAGGTGACACCTTGGTAAACTGTACGGACCCGTGATAGGTTGTACGTTTGCGATTTACATTTTAGTAAATCGTGTTGACCCGTGATAGGTGACACCTTGGTAAACTGTACGGACCCGTGATAGGTTGTACGTTTGCGATTTACATTTTAGTAAATCGTGTTGACCCGTGATAGGTGACACCTTGGTAAACTGTACGGACCCGTGATAGGTTGTACGTTTGCGATTTACATTTTAGTAAATCGTGTTGACCCGTGATAGGTGACACCTTGGTAAACTGTACGGACCCGTGATAGGTTGTACGTTTGCGATTTACATTTTAGTAAATCGTGTTGACCCGTGATAGGTGACACCTTGGTAAACTGTACGGACCCGTGATAGGTTGTACGTTTGCGATTTACATTTTAGTAAATCGTGTTGACCCGTGATAGGTGACACCTTGGTAAACTGTACGGACCCGTGATAGGTTGTACGTTTGCGATTTACATTTTAGTAAATCGTGTTGACCCGTGATAGGTGACACCTTGGTAAACTGTACGGACCCGTGATAGGTTGTACGTTTGCGATTTACATTTTAGTAAATCGTGTTGACCCGTGATAGGTGACACCTTGGTAAACTGTACGGACCCGTGATAGGTTGTACGTTTGCGATTTACATTTTAGTAAATCGTGTTGACCCGTGATAGGTGACACCTTGGTAAACTGTACGGACCCGTGATAGGTTGTACGTTTGCGATTTACATTTTAGTAAATCGTGTTGACCCGTGATAGGTGACACCTTGGTAAACTGTACGGACCCGTGATAGGTTGTACGTTTGCGATTTACATTTTAGTAAATCGTGTTGACCCGTGATAGGTGACACCTTGGTAAACTGTACGGACCCGTGATAGGTTGTACGTTTGCGATTTACATTTTAGTAAATCGTGTTGACCCGTGATAGGTGACACCTTGGTAAACTGTACGGACCCGTGATAGGTTGTACGTTTGCGATTTACATTTTAGTAAATCGTGTTGACCCGTGATAGGTGACACCTTGGTAAACTGTACGGACCCGTGATAGGTTGTACGTTTGCGATTTACATTTTAGTAAATCGTGTTGACCCGTGATAGGTGACACCTTGGTAAACTGTACGGACCCGTGATAGGTTGTACGTTTGCGATTTACATTTTAGTAAATCGTGTTGACCCGTGATAGGTGACACCTTGGTAAACTGTACGGACCCGTGATAGGTTGTACGTTTGCGATTTACATTTTAGTAAATCGTGTTGACCCGTGATAGGTGACACCTTGGTAAACTGTACGGACCCGTGATAGGTTGTACGTTTGCGATTTACATTTTAGTAAATCGTGTTGACCCGTGATAGGTGACACCTTGGTAAACTGTACGGACCCGTGATAGGTTGTACGTTTGCGATTTACATTTTAGTAAATCGTGTTGACCCGTGATAGGTGACACCTTGGTAAACTGTACGGACCCGTGATAGGTTGTACGTTTGCGATTTACATTTTAGTAAATCGTGTTGACCCGTGATAGGTGACACCTTGGTAAACTGTACGGACCCGTGATAGGTTGTACGTTTGCGATTTACATTTTAGTAAATCGTGTTGACCCGTGATAGGTGACACCTTGGTAAACTGTACGGACCCGTGATAGGTTGTACGTTTGCGATTTACATTTTAGTAAATCGTGTTGACCCGTGATAGGTGACACCTTGGTAAACTGTACGGACCCGTGATAGGTTGTACGTTTGCGATTTACATTTTAGTAAATCGTGTTGACCCGTGATAGGTGACACCTTGGTAAACTGTACGGACCCGTGATAGGTTGTACGTTTGCGATTTACATTTTAGTAAATCGTGTTGACCCGTGATAGGTGACACCTTGGTAAACTGTACGGACCCGTGATAGGTTGTACGTTTGCGATTTACATTTTAGTAAATCGTGTTGACCCGTGATAGGTGACACCTTGGTAAACTGTACGGACCCGTGATAGGTTGTACGTTTGCGATTTACATTTTAGTAAATCGTGTTGACCCGTGATAGGTGACACCTTGGTAAACTGTACGGACCCGTGATAGGTTGTACGTTTGCGATTTACATTTTAGTAAATCGTGTTGACCCGTGATAGGTGACACCTTGGTAAACTGTACGGACCCGTGATAGGTTGTACGTTTGCGATTTACATTTTAGTAAATCGTGTTGACCCGTGATAGGTGACACCTTGGTAAACTGTACGGACCCGTGATAGGTTGTACGTTTGCGATTTACATTTTAGTAAATCGTGTTGACCCGTGATAGGTGACACCTTGGTAAACTGTACGGACCCGTGATAGGTTGTACGTTTGCGATTTACATTTTAGTAAATCGTGTTGACCCGTGATAGGTGACACCTTGGTAAACTGTACGGACCCGTGATAGGTTGTACGTTTGCGATTTACATTTTAGTAAATCGTGTTGACCCGTGATAGGTGACACCTTGGTAAACTGTACGGACCCGTGATAGGTTGTACGTTTGCGATTTACATTTTAGTAAATCGTGTTGACCCGTGATAGGTGACACCTTGGTAAACTGTACGGACCCGTGATAGGTTGTACGTTTGCGATTTACATTTTAGTAAATCGTGTTGACCCGTGATAGGTGACACCTTGGTAAACTGTACGGACCCGTGATAGGTTGTACGTTTGCGATTTACATTTTAGTAAATCGTGTTGACCCGTGATAGGTGACACCTTGGTAAACTGTACGGACCCGTGATAGGTTGTACGTTTGCGATTTACATTTTAGTAAATCGTGTTGACCCGTGATAGGTGACACCTTGGTAAACTGTACGGACCCGTGATAGGTTGTACGTTTGCGATTTACATTTTAGTAAATCGTGTTGACCCGTGATAGGTGACACCTTGGTAAACTGTACGGACCCGTGATAGGTTGTACGTTTGCGATTTACATTTTAGTAAATCGTGTTGACCCGTGATAGGTGACACCTTGGTAAACTGTACGGACCCGTGATAGGTTGTACGTTTGCGATTTACATTTTAGTAAATCGTGTTGACCCGTGATAGGTGACACCTTGGTAAACTGTACGGACCCGTGATAGGTTGTACGTTTGCGATTTACATTTTAGTAAATCGTGTTGACCCGTGATAGGTGACACCTTGGTAAACTGTACGGACCCGTGATAGGTTGTACGTTTGCGATTTACATTTTAGTAAATCGTGTTGACCCGTGATAGGTGACACCTTGGTAAACTGTACGGACCCGTGATAGGTTGTACGTTTGCGATTTACATTTTAGTAAATCGTGTTGACCCGTGATAGGTGACACCTTGGTAAACTGTACGGACCCGTGATAGGTTGTACGTTTGCGATTTACATTTTAGTAAATCGTGTTGACCCGTGATAGGTGACACCTTGGTAAACTGTACGGACCCGTGATAGGTTGTACGTTTGCGATTTACATTTTAGTAAATCGTGTTGACCCGTGATAGGTGACACCTTGGTAAACTGTACGGACCCGTGATAGGTTGTACGTTTGCGATTTACATTTTAGTAAATCGTGTTGACCCGTGATAGGTGACACCTTGGTAAACTGTACGGACCCGTGATAGGTTGTACGTTTGCGATTTACATTTTAGTAAATCGTGTTGACCCGTGATAGGTGACACCTTGGTAAACTGTACGGACCCGTGATAGGTTGTACGTTTGCGATTTACATTTTAGTAAATCGTGTTGACCCGTGATAGGTGACACCTTGGTAAACTGTACGGACCCGTGATAGGTTGTACGTTTGCGATTTACATTTTAGTAAATCGTGTTGACCCGTGATAGGTGACACCTTGGTAAACTGTACGGACCCGTGATAGGTTGTACGTTTGCGATTTACATTTTAGTAAATCGTGTTGACCCGTGATAGGTGACACCTTGGTAAACTGTACGGACCCGTGATAGGTTGTACGTTTGCGATTTACATTTTAGTAAATCGTGTTGACCCGTGATAGGTGACACCTTGGTAAACTGTACGGACCCGTGATAGGTTGTACGTTTGCGATTTACATTTTAGTAAATCGTGTTGACCCGTGATAGGTGACACCTTGGTAAACTGTACGGACCCGTGATAGGTTGTACGTTTGCGATTTACATTTTAGTAAATCGTGTTGACCCGTGATAGGTGACACCTTGGTAAACTGTACGGACCCGTGATAGGTTGTACGTTTGCGATTTACATTTTAGTAAATCGTGTTGACCCGTGATAGGTGACACCTTGGTAAACTGTACGGACCCGTGATAGGTTGTACGTTTGCGATTTACATTTTAGTAAATCGTGTTGACCCGTGATAGGTGACACCTTGGTAAACTGTACGGACCCGTGATAGGTTGTACGTTTGCGATTTACATTTTAGTAAATCGTGTTGACCCGTGATAGGTGACACCTTGGTAAACTGTACGGACCCGTGATAGGTTGTACGTTTGCGATTTACATTTTAGTAAATCGTGTTGACCCGTGATAGGTGACACCTTGGTAAACTGTACGGACCCGTGATAGGTTGTACGTTTGCGATTTACATTTTAGTAAATCGTGTTGACCCGTGATAGGTGACACCTTGGTAAACTGTACGGACCCGTGATAGGTTGTACGTTTGCGATTTACATTTTAGTAAATCGTGCTTTTAGAGACCTACACTTGAACGTAGAGTTCGGACCGGGAATTTTGAAATTCGGAATGATTAAGATCTCGAGTGGATTACTTGAAGACATTGCGAATTCTCAGGATGACGTCTTAATTCAAGAGAAGAGGAATCTAATAGTACAAGGGAAGACGACTGAGTTCAAGATTGGGGCAGATAATGTTTTGCGGTGTAATGGTAGGATTTGTGTACCAGCCATTACAGATATGCGGAAAACGATTCTAGAAGAGGCGCATAAGAGTAAGCTGAGTATTCATCCTGGGGCAACAAAGATGTATCAGGATTTGAGGCAGAATTATTGGTGGCCAGGAATGAAGAAACATGTGGCGGAATATGTGTCCACTTGTCTAACTTGTCAGAAAGCGAAGGTGGAACATCAGCGACCTGCTGGAATGTTGCAACCTTTAGATATTCCTGAATGGAAGTGGGACAGCATTTCCATGGATTTTATAACCGGATTACCAAAGACAAGGAGAAAGAATGATTCCATATGGGTGATAGTGGATCGACTAACTAAATCTGCTCACTTTTTGCCGGTAAGGACCACCTATAAGGTAGATCAGCTAACGGAGATCTACATTGCTGAAATTGTGAGGTTACACGGGGTACCATCGAGCATTGTATCAGACCGTGATCCGAAGTTCACATCGCATTTTTGGGGAGCATTGCACGAAGCGTTGGGAACGAAGCTACGATTGAGTTCAGCTTACCATCCACAAACGGACGGACAGACTGAAAGGACGAATCAGTCCTTGGAAGATCTGTTGAGAGCATGTGTTTTAGATGATAGAGGAAGTTGGGATGATGTACTTCCGTTGATTGAGTTCACTTACAACAATAGTTTCCACGCAAGTATTGGAATGGCACCATATGAGGCTTTATATGGGCGCAAGTGTCAAACGCCCTTGTGTTGGTATAAAGACGGTGAGAATATGATTGTCGGACCAGAGATGGTGCAACAGACCACAGCTAAAGTAAGGAAGATCAAGGAGAAAATGAAGACTTCACAAGATCGTCAGAAGAGTTACGCGGACAAGCGTCGCAGACTTTTGGAATTCGAACAGGGTGACCATGTATTTCTGAGAGTCACACCTACTACTGGAGTAGGTAGAGCCTTGAAATCAAAGAAGTTGACTCCGAAATTCATTGGACCATGTCAGATTTCTGCACGAATTGGGCCTGTTGCTTATCGGATTGCATTACCTCCGATACTGTCCAATATTCATGACGTGTTCCATGTGTCACGGTTGAGGAAATATCTCGCAGATCCATCTCACGTGATCGAACCAGACACAATCCAGCTAAAGGATAACCTGTCGTTCGAAGTACCACCCGTGAGAATTGATGACAGGAAGATTAAACGGTTGAGGACCAAGGATGTTTCGTTGGTCAAGGTGATTTGGAACCCAATCACTGGAGATGCGACTTGGGAATTGGAAAGCAAGATGAGAGAACAACACCCAGAGTTATTTATCGATGCATAGTTTCGAGGACGAAACTAATTTTAGGGGGGGAGTAATGTAAGACCCATAATTTTAAAGTACCATTTATGTATTTTTGGTGTATTTTGGATTTTGGCTCGGAGGCTTTTAAGCCAAAGTTAATAATATTTTGGAGTTTTATAATCAAAAAAATATTTTAATGACGATTAAAATTTCTCGTCGATAAATAAATTGAAATTAACTGCGGTGAATCCTTTACGGAGAATTTAATACGTTTCGGGTGAAATGGTAATTTAACAAATGTCTTGATATTTTGAGATATTTGTTAAGTTATGTTTATTTTATATTTATGTGTTTGTTTGGAGGAAAAAAGAAAGGAAAACTAGAAGGAAGGAAAAGGAAAAGAAAAGAATATATAAAGGAAGGAAGGAAAAAGGAAGAAAGGAAGGACAAAGGAAAGAAAAAGAAATGAAGGAAAATTTCAAAACTCCATCTTCTTCCACTCTGTACCCGCGAAGCTTTTCCCTCCTTTCTATCGTTTTCATTTTCGTCGCTTTCTTTTCTTCAAAACTAGTAACCCAAGGTTGGGTGAGAGTTATATCAAGGTTGGGTGAAAGTCGTTTAAGTTAAATGGGTATTAAAAATGAGGAATCTTTTAATATCTGCATTTGCTTAATGATTGTTGTGAATGGAGTCTGTGTATGCTCATGCATTTCATTTGGTAAATTGTGTCGACCCGTGATAGGTGACACCTTGGTAAACTGTACTGACCCGTGATAGGTGGTACGTTTACGATTTACGTTTTTAGTAAATCGTGTTGACCCGTGATAGGTGACACCTTGGTAAACTGTACTGACCCGTGATAGGTGGTACATTTACGATTTACGTTTTTAGTGAATTGTGCTGACCCGTGATAGGTGGCACCTCGGTAAACAGTACTGATCTGTGATAGGTGGTACGTTTACGATTCACGCTTTTTCTTTTAGTAAATCGTGTTGACCCGTGATAGGTGACACCTCGGTAAACTGTACTGACCCGTGATAGGTGGTACGTTTATGATTTACGCATTTTAGTAAATCGTGTTGACCCGTGATAGGTGGCACCTCGGTAATTGGTACTTTGGCCTGCGATAGGCGGTACAATTATGATTTACGGCCCTTCGAGGAGGGTTTTGGTTTGGAATTCCGAGTCCATGCATTTTGGCATATACGCATTGCATTAGGGTGCTTGGCACGCGAGTCGTATTTGATTTGAGTTTATGATTGAGTGATTCGAATTTTGATTTATCGTGATAACTGAGATGAAGGTGTTAAGTGCTATGTGTTGTGTATTGTGTGTGAGTATGATGGTTATCGAACCTTCGTGTGTCGTAGTAATCGCGTAGGAATTGCTAAGTGTTAGGGTGTGGACTTGATTAGGAATGACTTAGGTTAATTCATGAATTTTTGGAAAACTGATCAGGGAAATCGATTTCCCAATCGATTGGATGAGTTGCAGGAAGTTCACCATTTTAACCTAATCGATTTGCCAATCGATTGTATAAATATATCTTTCAAAATCTTTTAAGAAATCGATTTGGAAATCGATTGGCAGAGAGGCAGGAACTCAGCAAAACTGCCAAAATCGATTTGGAAATCGATTTGGCAACACAGGGACTCATCAGAACTGACAAAATCGACTTAGAAATCGATTTGGTCATGCAAAAACCCAGGATTCTGTTTTCATTAAAAACCTTCATCCCAATCGATTTCCCAATCGATTGACTCAGGGAGAATCCTCAGTTTGAGTTAGATGATTGATTACTCACCAACTTATTCATGTCTTGATTTGTTATGTGTTAATTAGGAGTTTGAGAACTTTATTTCACTTTCATTGTTAATTGGCAAAGCATCGTATGAACTTTTCGCATATTGAAAGTCCTGTTAAGGTGCATGCTTAGTTGAAAAGTTATTTTGAGCATTTAAAAACCTAATTGCTATGTGTTAACTGTTATTTTCTTGGTTGGTGACCCTTTACAATTATTGTGGAAATCTGGGCTTTGCCCTCAGATGAGAGTCAGGACGGTCCTACCGGTTCGTATCCTACGGAAGGGAATGGAGAGGGGAACGCTTGACTGCATTTTCGATAGGAGGATCTCACGGGGCGCGTGGAGATTACTCAGGGTGTATAGCTTTTTGGTTGGATGATCAGATTAGGATGATGTATAGGGACTAGATGTCCTTCTTTTTGGTTTGGAGTATTTTAATTTTGGAAAACTGTACTTATACTAATATTATCAGTTTGACATCATCTTTGAATGGGTTCCATGTACCATTTGATGTTGTGTAAATGTTTTGGATTTATGATTGAAGAAACTTTTCCGCTGCTTGTAAATTATAATGACTCAATTATTTATCCAAAGGCATTTCCTGATTTAATTCTCTGTTTTATTTTAATTCCTTTTGAAAAAAAAAAATACCATCGCTTCCGAAAAACGGGGTGTTACAAAAGCCGTCTTGAATTATTATCAATAGGTAGTCCAAGATACTTTTAACTTTTTTAATTGTTATTTTAAAATGATTTTATTATTAATTATGTCTCATTTTCAAAAAAAATTGTTTAATGTTCATATATTATTAATAACATTGTTAAGTACTACTTATGGTAAAAAAAAATGGTGCATTGAAAAAATCAACTATCAATTCTATAGTAGAAAAAATTAATAATTTAATCAATAAAAAATTATCTACTTTATATGATTCATTCAGACAAACCTTAAAAGACATTTAAAAAGGAACACATCCATTAAATATTTACCAAAGTCTAAGTACACTTATTTAACTTAGAAAACTTAGTTCATTCCATTAACAATAGACATAATTGTTCATGTGGTCTCTTAACTTAATTTTAGATAACACTTCAATTTTTTTTTTCCTGGTGTAAATAATTTGATCTTTTATGTTTTAAAATGTTAACAATGTCATCATTTTTTTACAAAAATTCATCAAAATCTTCAAACAAAACTCATAAAGTTAATTATCATCTTCAATATAATGCAAATTTCATCAAAAAGTATAACTCAAGTATTCAAATAAACTCATATTTTCATTATTTATATTTTTGAATTTTTGTAATAAAATTGAATAAAGGACCAAATCGGGAAGAAAAAAAAATTAATGATTAAAGTGTTATCTAAAATTAAGTTAAAGAACCGCATGAGCAATTATACCTTAACAATATTATCATCAATAAAAAGGAGAAAACTAAAAATATTTTAGTTTTGGTCAGTTATTCCATTAACTTTTCTCATATTAAACTTCACACTAGAGTTTTAAATGTTAGTAGTTTATAAATAAATAAATAAAAAATCTTATTTTTATTAGTTTAATGTGTCTATTTAGAACACAAAATTTATACTTTTGAATATTTACTTATGTTTTAAGATTACATATTATTAACATTTGTCTCATTTTACTCCCCCGTCTTACAATAATTGAGTCATCTAATCATTTCATTGTAACGCCTAATTTTGTACATGAATAAAACAAAAATGTACACAATGCAGATGAAACTGAAATTTTTAATTCATAAATATCTAAATATTTACAAACTTTAAAACAATTTTCAAGTGAGACTTAATTAAATTATGACTCTAATCTAGACTCAAGACATGATTCGACTCTAACTCATGACATTAAAGGATTGGTTAGCAAATTCAGATACTCCTTAGACTTTCAACGTTTATCTGTTATGTGAAAAACATCATTCTCAACATAGTGAGCATAAAACTCAGTAACATAGATTTAATAAATAAAAATTATTGATGTTTCCCAGCCATGACGATGTGCTAAGCATGAAAAAATTTCTCAACAAACTATACTTCAATTTAATATAATACTATTTATTCGTAAGATATATTCAAATACCTCTTCTACCTCTAGCCTCAAATCTTTCAAACACTTTAAGCTACTAGATATGAGTAATCTAATGACTTAAACTCAACATAACAAGTAAGTTATAAAGACTACATTGATTTCACCCAATGTCTTCTACTTGAATAATCTCTTTTGATAAGATTGAACATAATTAAGTCCGTAAGTGATGTCCCACTTACTCTAGCTCCCGTCGTATATATATATATATATATAATCATAACATATGAGTAATCTCCATTCACAACATGGAACATGCGCTTAATATATCAAACTTCCAAAAAAAAGTGTTATATTTAAGCTTTCAAATGCAATTGGTTCCACTCAAAAACAAGTTTCCTAGTTTAAGATATAGATATTTCAAGATGACTAATATAGAGAAACTCATAATACAAAATAATCTACTTCATAAAATCACGAAAATTTATAAATTTTATATAAACTTATAAAAATTTATAATAACAACGTAACAGGAATAAGTTTTCCATTCCAATTGATTTCACTCAAAACCAATTCATATTGCTTCTGTTATACTCATTTTAACTTAGTTACGTCATAATCTTTTTCTGCAGAAACACTATAACTTTGATAATTTAATTAAAATATCAAACGATGTCCGATTTGAATAAATAATAATATTTTGGAAAGCCTAAAATGTATAATTTATAAATATAATTTTTATTCTGCATAATAGACATTCAATTAGTACAATTTAATAAAATAAGGTATACATATACAAAAACTGAACAAAATATTATTTACCAACTTGTAACTCAATTTTCTCTGTCAATTCTCAATGAAAATTAGTAAAATCGGTGTCTATTTCAAATATAATTAAGCCTAGTTTCTAATGGAACAGAAATCAGTTCAAAATGCTATGTATGGAGAAAGTCGTGAATAAAACATCAAAGGTATACCTATATGGGTTCCGAGACAACATTATACTATTTTCATTTCAAATTTTATATTATCAAGTTCATATGCTCAACTAAGTAAAATACATTTAAGATTAAGCATAAATCAATTAATTACCAATATTAAATAATTATCATTTCATCATCAACTCAACCACAACATTCAACAATCATAATTAAACAACAACTCTTCATAGTAATTAATACAAACACCTAACATGCATTATTAATAATCAATGTTACTAAATCAAATTGGGTTATCTCAATACCCAAACATGCAAATCATTATCTCTAAGCACACCTAAGAGATATTTTAAAAGAGTTTTCTATGTTACCTTAACTTGTAGATGTGGGAGAGTTGTGTCTTTTTCTAAGGTTGAGTTTTAATCTCATTCATTGATAATAATCCTCACTTAACTTCCATCTTCAAAACATTTTTTTGTTTCTCCAATAGTGAAACATAATACTCGTTCTTTATACCTTCCTCTCCTCATTTGTATTCAATATTATTGTAAGAAGAATATATTGTAAATGAATGGTGTGGGTAAGCTTGGAGGTAGAACATGCATTGAAGAATGGTGGTGTTTTCTCTCTTATTTTTCTTCTTTATTTTCCCTCTTCTTTTATATTCAGTCTTCTCTTCCTCTTTCTTTCTTTCACTCATTTTTTTTTCTATCTAACAATTGGGTTTTAAGTGAGGGGGAGTGCGATGGGAATTGTCAATCACGCCCCTCCAAATTTCTCCTAGTAACGTTTTGTTTGACTATAAATTGGGCTACTAGAAGTTGAACTTGAGATTTCTATTGGGTTTATTTCTAATTTATTCCCCAACTATAACAAACACATTATTATGAACTTCATAAACTAAACTTCACTTGAATAAGTAACAATCATTTATGATTAAATAAGATCTAAGAGATTAGTATAAATATTTTATTTTATAAATATTTATTTTATAATATTTTATTTTATAAATATATCATTATTGTGAAACAAAATAAGAATTATTTTGTCTAAAAACAATTGAGCAATTTGATTTTTTCACATATATGCTAAAAAAATGAGAAGACTATTTTAATCAACTTAACCTTATTATTGATATATTAGCAATATGGTAAACGTATACTAAAAAAAATTATATTAAAAATAATATAAATAATATTAATATACATTATAAATTAAAAAAATTAATTATTTTAAAATAATTTTTTATTATAAATAAATCAATTATTATAATAAATCATTTATGAAATAACTTCTGATCAACAAAACAATTCATAGGAGATTGTGATCGATTAAATAGCTGTCTTTTATTACATGAATAAAGATGAGACACGATTATTAGTGATTTAAACAAGTGATAAGTGATGTATGGTGATGATATGATTATGGATAATCACAAAAGACACAAAGGAGTGCGTGGAAAATGAGAGATAGTGACGGTTGCAAAGCATGGAAGCACTAATGACTAAACATTATTAACAATAACAAAGAGAAAAAAAATATTAATATACTGATATATAAAGGGAACTCTAAAGTTATTTCACTATCTGTCATTACTAATTTTGATTAGACATTTTATTAGACAGATTTATTCTTAATAGTTAATTTTTTAAAATTAAATTTAAGTCTACATCATAATTAAAATAAACTCTAAAGCTAACTATACTGATATATAAAGTGAACTCTAAAGTTATTTCACTATCTGTCATTACTAATTTTGATTAGACATTTTATTAGACAGATTTATTCTTAATAGTTAATTTTTTAAAATTAAATTTAAGTCTACATCATAATTAAAATAAACTCTAAAGCTAACTACAAATTTTGGTCAAAATCGAATTGGAAAACATATAACGTTATATTAAAATTGAAAATATATTCAAGTTTTTTACACTTAAATTTTATCTAATTTTGATTCTTTATCAAATACAACCTCTTTAACAAAGGATTTAAATACAATTGTTAGCAAGACAAAAAGAAATAATGTACTATTCCCTTCATCATTTTAATAAAAGAAGAACATCTTAAAATAAATATTATTTTTAATTTTTAATATAAATTTAATTAGTTTTTTTATATTATTATTCAATAATTACTATATATATAATTTTTTAAATATTAATAATGATTTTATTTACAATAATTAAAATAATTACATTATTAGACAACTTCAAACATATTTATTATATCTTTATAAAAGAAAACAGAAAAAGAAAATACATGAAAATAGCAATGATGGAAAAAGATACTAAGTTGGTTACATGTCCTCCTCACCACCCGGCAAACAGATTTTGATTGCCGCATTCTTGTCTCCCTTCAAATCTTGTTTATATATGTCCCCTCCTTATCTTTCTCCACTATATATTTCTTTTTTTATATTTTGCCTTGCTTCAACCCACTTGTGCTTTTTATTACCTTTTCCATCTCACTCCCTAATCATGACATGGCTCATAATATATCAACAAATATATCAGCCTGTATCATGATTAATCTCTTGTAATTATAACACTCCGTCAGTCTAAAAAATTATGTGAAAATAAATTTATTTTTAATTTAATTATAAATACTATTTTTAACTATAGTATTACTGTTTGAGATAATTTCTTTTATTGATCAATCGTCACTACCATAAATATGACCTTAATCAACGTCATAAATAGCTTCTGATAATGGAATATATTTGCAAAGACTCTAACGCTTAACATTAATATGTATTTTAGGTGAATGATACAATTTGAGACATGTTGTACTAATAGTTAATATTAAGCATGATAGCCAACAAAGAGATATTAAGTTTGAACTTAATTAAGAGTAAATCGATATTGAGTCTAATCCAAAACAACAATGTACATTACTTCTAAAACATTAATATTTCTTCGTATTTATGATAGTTGGAAACAAACAAATAATTAAGAAGAATAATTGATAAAATGATAATTATTATTTTTTTTATTTATAATAATTTTTTAATATGAGTAAAATGAAAAATATAATATGATTATTTGTAAAACTATAAATATTTACATGTTATTTTATCACTACCCGTAGTGTATTTATGATAGTCTCTTTTTTCTCTTTATGTTATTACGAATAAAATTAATGATTTTCTTATATATAAGTATAATATTATTTATGAATTTTAATTTATTTATTGTTATAGTAAAATATAACTTTTGAATTTTCAAATATTATTGTGATTTTATCTTATAAATTGAAGTTAAAACGTCATATCTCAAGCTAGTACCAGTACCATACTCATACTTATGAGTCATTGGATACGAGTAAAATACTTCTTATATTACATTAATTGATTGATATGGTTTTTAGGGAAGACTAGTAGCGAGGCAATACAAGGCCACAACACCCACAATAACATAACACTCTTTATTTCAAAATTAAAATATAAAATGTGTTTGGACCATCAAGATTTGAATAAATATGAACTATATTGGACTTGAATGAAATAGATTTTACTCAATTAAAATTTTGAAATAACATAAAAACAAAACAAAACAAAATAATGCATTTAGAAGAGGTTCCGACCATCAATCAAAACCATTGAAAATTGGTATAACTCTATTTTTATCTCATTGGTGCCCTTAATGCACCATTTTATGCGAAGGTTTTCCATACTCAATTACTATTTTTTCTTAAGATGCTTGTTGAAAATCCTCAATAGAGTTCTACTTTTTAGAAAAATAGAGGATGTGGTGATTTATGAGACTGAATTATCTTTCTCTACTTTATCCTCATATCAATTGGCTGCAGAATAATAATAGTTTGAACAATTTTAGAATCATTTAAAGTTGAATTGTGCCTATTGAAGTAAAAAAATTTGAATAAATGTTACAATTATAACTTCCAACTTTATATTTGTCATTAATTGTGTTTGGAAGAAATTGATAGGTTGATTATTAGGCTATAGAAGTTAGCTTGATGCCTCTTTGATTAATATGTGTGTTTTATTATTGTTGAATTATTAACTTTAAATTTTAAATTTGACTTGTTGAATGGATGAGGAATGCACTTATATTGTGTGATCAATGTATCATGTATTTTTTTTGCGATAATATTTGAATGAAACTATATATTTTATTTTGAAAAGAGACATTATAAAGTAAAAAATGAAACTCAAATGTAGATATAATTTAATATAATATTTTTAAACGATATACATAATTCAATTCAATATATTCATTCACTTTGTTACGAGTATATATATCATCAATTATACTTATTTTTATAATAGAATAACTAAATAGTTTAAGTTATCATAATGTTAAAGTTGCTTTAAAAACAAAAATGTGAAGGTTAAAATATCAATATAATTCGAGTTACGATGAAAATTTCACGTCGCTTAATAATTAAGATTCATGATAGTTTATAAACTATTTCATATTCTTCAAATTAATTATATTTATTTTCACAAAAGACAAAATTATAAAAACTCACAATAAACTAAAAATATAGTATTGCAAATTTAATGTCAAAACAATAAAAAAAATAGTTATAAAATATTAATAAATATATATTTTTTAATTAAAGAATAATATTTGTTAAAAAAATACTATATATAAGGTTGATATTTTTAAAATAACAAAAGGATGAGATGGCAGTAGTTATTCAATTACTACTAGTAATTTGTTATTGTTTGACTTGCAGAAGTTCTGATATTGTGAGTAAAGCAGAAGATTGTGCTATGATCCCTTTTGGTTGCTGCAAAAATAACTATTCATGTCAGTTAATAATAATTCATGTCAGTTAACACTCTACTATGCGTTGCTCCAAACTTCTTGTCCTCCGGTTATCTAATAATGATATTTAAATTTAAACACATATATTCTTACACCTTCAATATTTATATATTTACTAAAATGTAAAATGATGTTATAATATGCATTAAAATGATTCTAAATTTCATCATAATTCACAAGACACTAAGATATGTTGGTAGTATGTCAATAGAGACAAAAGTGTTATTATTTATTTTTGCAAAAGATTAAAAATTATATTATTTTATGAGAAATAAAATTATATAATATTAGTATAAACTAATTTTATGTTAATTGTGAATATGAACCATTAATTTTATTATTTAATTGCATAATTATAACTTATAATTAAATAATCACTTAATTAATTATTTGTATTAACTGTTAATATAAAACTCTTTACATTGATATTATATGACCATTAAATTTTATTTTATATTATCAAACAATATTTTCTATTTTTTTTTGGAAAAATTGTTGTCAACATTTAAAATTATACATAAATAGCCTATTGTTGAGGATTAAAAAAAAAGTAATTAATTTTTCAAAAGATTGAGTTAGGAGAATTTTTTTTTATTAATTGAAGCGATGAATCATTCTATAAATGTCTCCAATGGAATTTATACTCAGTAAGTCCAAGTTACATTATTAAGCTTTTACTAGTTACCTTCTTAAATGTATAAAATCATAACAACTATGTATGAAATCAAAGATAAAAATATAATAAAAATTAAAGATACGAAAATAATCATATATTACCTTTATTTAATATAAAATAAATAAATTTAAATTTTTTTATGTATTAATTTTTTATTTACCATCATATTTTTAATTTATATGTATTTTCTTCTAACCAATAAAAAATACTACCATAAGAAATACATTATCTCTTTTTTAATACTATTATATCGCAAAATCTTTATATTGCAAAATTAAAAAAAAAGTGTTTTTAATAAATACAAAATGACTTACATCAAATTTATATTTCTCTTTACTTTACTATAATTATAGGAGATGATAAGAAGTAATACCAAATATTTATATAAAATTCACATAATATAATAGTGGGACTATTTTTAACAATAGAAAAAAAAATGTATGTTAAATGGTATAATGCTAAAAATGCTCCTACATATATGTTGATTGCGTTGGCAAGTAGTAACTCCTCTTTAATATTAAAGGGCAAACGCGACATTTAAAAATTCCTAACAAGTTAGTCCAAAAAGAGAAAGCTAAGTAGAAACCGTTGTTAGAGTGGCTGCCTTCGGATTAATGAAAATACAGAGTTTTTCAGACTCATTAATATTCACAGCATAGCACCTGTTAACAGCGACAAGATATTTAATTTTTCTGTCTCCGCAGACCAATATACAATCAACGGTTTCGATTTCTCCGTCTGAATCAATCGCAACCGTCCAACTTCATTATAGCGTGGTCCACATCATCAATATCAAGCTAACTAAACGACATCACATTCTCCTCTTATTTTCCGTTTTGCCATTCCTAGAGTTAAAATAGCTTTTGGTTTTTCCGTCTCAGCCTAACACTTCATTCATTGAGTTTTTTTCTTTCTTAAAACCTTTTGTTGTTTTCTGCTTAATGGAAGGACCTTAATAAGCTTCTCTCTTTTCTTTCGTAATTTTTCTTAACTCAAAATAATATAATCGATTTTCTTCTTGTTCTGATCTACAAAAGTTTCGTTAGGTGCGTGCTTTTTTTTTTTTAATTCATTTTTATAAGTGTTTCTGTTCAGCTCTTCAAAGTTCAAAATGTTCTTGGTGATTTTTTGTTTGAAACATTTTAAGTAAGGGTTTTATGTGCTTACGGATCTATTGAACTATTTTATTTTATTTTTATTTTTTGGAGAATAAATTGAGCGCGTGGTGCATGTTATGCTATTATACTATAAGAATCTGATTGTGTGTTAAGATAATTCGTTAGTTAAATACTTACTTATAGAGTTTATTATGTGTCTTAATTAAATCTTAATGACATGTTTTTGTAGTAATTATTATGTTTGTGGTTAACTCTGGTTAATTTAACGCATGCATGTTTTTTTTTTTTTTTTTTTTTTATAAAAAAAAAAAAATAAAAATTTTTTAAACATTTTCTGTTTTTTT
>NC_021167.2:9004437-9012684 GCF_000331145.2 Cicer arietinum | reverse complement strand
TTTTTTTTTTTTTTTTTTTTTTTTATAATGAAAAAAAAATCTAATACTATTGAAACTATTCTGTGATTTGTTGTTGTTTGAATAGTTTACTAATGGTGTGATTTTAATATTTCAGGCCTTTTTGCTTTTGCAAGTGATTGTTGTTAATATTATTCATTTTAATGAGTTTAATTGTTGATTTTGGTATTTTTGGTATTAGCTTAGTAATTTATTTTTGTGTGTGTGTATTTTGGTGACAGTTTGTGAAGTGAACTGTTGTTTTGAAGTTTGTTAGTGAGATGTCTCCGGCAGTGGTGGTTACGGAGGAGGAAGGGCGGAACAAACTGTCGTCGACGGTTGTTTCTGCTTCTTCACAATCTTTCTCTCAGATTGGTGCTGATTTGAAAGAAAGGAATTATCTAGGGTTGTCAGATTGTTCATCAGTAGACAGTTGTGATTCAACTGTTCCCAGTTTGTGTGATGAGAAAAAGGAGAACTTGAATTTGAAGGCTACTGAGTTGAGATTGGGTCTTCCTGGATCTCAATCACCCGAAAGGGATTCAGATTTTTACTCAACAAAGCTTGATGAGAAGCCGCTGTTTCCTTTGGTTCCTACAAAAGATGGAATACAGAAGAATGTTGTTTCAGGCAACAAGAGAGGATTTGCTGATACAGTAGATGGGTTTTCTCAGGTGATTAGTTTAATAAAGTTGGTTTATGTAGTGAGAAGTGAATGTTTTGTGTTGCTGTTAGTTCTGATTGTTTACAATATTTGTTATGTAGGTGAAGTTTAATGGTAATACAGGGATTAATGGGATGCTATCGCCTAGACCTGTTGGAGCACAGCCCAACACGGTGAAAGAAATGCCCAACAAGGTGTTGCAGGAAAGGCCTTGTGCTGCTAGAGGAACTGGTCATAATCAAGCTGGTGCTGCTTCTGTTGGTGGTTGTGCACCGGCATCTAAGTAAGTAAAATCTATCTACTCAAGGATCCTAATTTTCTGGAGACTAGTAGCTGGATTAAGACCTATAATTGGGTATTCTTTGTGTTTCTAGCTATCCTAATTCTAATTTGGTAAATTCTATTATGTGACAGGGCACAAGTTGTTGGTTGGCCTCCTATAAGATCATTTAGGAAAAACTCGATGGCCACTGCTTCTAAGAACAACAACGATGAAGTGGATGGAAAACCAGGTCCCACTGCACTCTTTGTTAAGGTCAGCATGGATGGGGCTCCCTATCTTAGGAAGGTTGATCTAAGAACTTATACAACATATCAGGAATTATCTTCTGCCCTTGAGAAGATGTTTAGCTGTTTTACCCTAGGTGAGCTGTTGCTATTTTGATTTACTTCCATCGTAAAATTTGTTTTTGCCAATGATTTACTTTTAAATTAACTTGGTTGTTTGTTTATTTTTATTCTGAAATCTTTGGTAATTGTGTAATGTCAGGTCAGTGTGGTTCCCATGGTGCTCCAGGAAGAGAAATGTTGAGTGAGAGCAAGCTGAGGGACCTTTTGCATGGTTCAGAATACGTTCTCACCTATGAAGATAAAGATGGAGACTGGATGCTTGTAGGGGATGTACCTTGGGAGTAAGATGATTTTAAACTCTCTTTGTTCTTTTTGCATTTTTGTTTTCAAATTATACTTTTGTAAGTAATAGTAACTATATTTGGTTTAGAGACAACGGATTAAATGCTTTAGCAAATGTATTTTTTATAGTCTAAAATAAGTAATCATAATTGATCAGTATAACACTAAATATATTTCCATTTTCCAAGAATTTGTTAATTTCATTAATTTGTTAGTCATATTGGTCACTAGCTTTAGGCATTGTAGAATCTATATATGAGGAGATTATGTTAATATATATAGAGTGAGTCCTGCTCCAAGATATATGTAAGTCCGCTGGGTTGAGTCTCTCAAGTTTACTGGTTGACCCAATTTCGATGTATAGTATAGAAGATTAATTGCTTGTGTTTATTCCTTCAACACTGGGTCTATTGATCAATCATATGCTTTTTCATGCCAAACAGCATTGGTACTGATATTATTTTTTATTTTTCGGCAAGGGTAAGCACCAATTTACTCTGGTCAATTCAAATTTTTATGATAAAAGGTTACATCTGTTTTTCATCGAATTAAGAGAGAGGGAGATAGTGAATAGAGAAAGTTAATATTGCAAAATTGTAAATGATAGTATTTGTAATTTTAATGAAACAACAACGAATTACATTGTTCACGTGCATTTTGGGGGGTTCCTGGCTACAGAAATAGTGAAAGAACAGCTAATGGGTGCATAACATTTTTTTGACAGATTTCATACGTAGTATAATGAATATTGCATGCAATTGTTCATCTAATTAACTGGCTACTTGCGTATAATAGTATAAAGAAAGTTTTCCCTTTTTAGGAGCCAAACTTAATAATCAGAAATTGAGACAGTTCATCATGCACTGTACTTAGGTTTCTTACTCTCCTTTTGATTCTGCTTCAGAACTTTCATGCAAATTCAACATAATTAACATATGTGAATAAGCTAAAGGTACTGAAGTCTATTTTAAATGTTGTTTTTCTGTCTCTTTTCTAATTTTATATTTATTTGTGTTATGCTACATCTGGTACGGAGGTGTATGCTACAAGGATGATGTTGGGATGTATTGGATTAATGCATTTGAGTTAGGACAGAATTTGCAGACAATGATCTGCTTCTTAACAGAATTGCTATGTGACAATGTCTACTTAGTGAGATCGGGATGTGGGCAGTTCAGTTGGGGTACGTGAGAATAAAGGAGGAAGAGTAGGGATATTACAATTGAGTTAGGATATGAGGCCTTGGTAGGGAGGGCACATGTGTATGCCCCTCTAAGAATCTTCTGTGTTTACTTTTTTAATCTTTTCTTGTCCTTTTTTTCTCCCATTTAAAATGGTTAAGAGGGTGTTCCTTTTCTGAAAGGTGTTAAAATTTCATGTATGCCGGAGATTTGTTCAATATATCAGAATAAAGAATTTGATCATGACCATGATTTTGTGGTGGAAAATGATTAAGTTTAATCTATGGGCTATTCTATGTAGGCATTAAGTTTTGATGCCAATTCCAGTCTCTGATTGAACCAAGAAAATGGACTGAATGAATGACATGTTGAGATTTTCTTTCCTCTTGTTTGCATACCCCTCACTAAATTGAAACCCCTTTTTTTATGTGCAGGATGTTCATTGAAACTTGCAGAAGGCTGAAGATCATGAAGGGTTCTGATGCCATTGGCTTAGGTATGTGTTCTCAGTGATGATTCAATTGACAGTTACTGCGATTAATATGAAATGTTGGAAATATGGATTAATTAATTAAAAGTGGTGCAATGAATTAATTATGCATTTTAATGTTCAAACAGTTATATAAAACAAGTTGTATCACATATATCAAGAGGGGTTTGTGTGTCTGTAAACATCCCATGTACTAGTGCATTTGTAAACAAGCCAAGAAGCCAAGAAATTTTAATTAGCGAGTTTTTAAATTGAGTTTGGAATGTTTTTCCTTCTCTATTTGTCTCATTTATTTCCTTTGGGGAAGACTGAAATGAATTGATGGATCAGGATCTTCTGCGTTACTTGATTTAGCCATGGACTAATAACCTGCAACAGATTATGATCCTGATATGCTCAAATGAGATCACTGAAGTCTGTATCCAAATAAATGTTAGGTCTAAATAACTGTCTATGCTATGTCATGCAGTATTTCAAACATTACTAAGGATAATAATTGAAGGCTGTGAAAAAAAATTCGCGTGCTTGTGCTCTTGAATTGCAATATTAATTTTCTTCTAGATTGTTTTCTGCCTATTATTTGGTTCAATTGATAATTAAATCTTAAATACTAAAAATAAGTTCTAAGAGTTGCAAACTATATTCTGGATTTTTCAGTATAGTTTTTGTGGAATTTTATTTAGAGACTTTCAGCTATGGGTGTTTCCACCAAAAGAAGTGTATTTTTGTTGGATCATTTGTTTGCTATTTGTAACAAGCGGTAACTGTATAAAGACCTTGTGTTAGCAAGTAGCAACTCCTATGTAACCTTGATTCTATGTGCCCTCGTCGCATCAGCTAATGTCAAATTTTAAGTTTAATCACCGGTTCACCAGTAATAATCTGTATTTATAACTCCAGTTTATCTGCCTCACTTTGCTCATGTATCTTTTCTTTCCTCCACAGCTCCCCGGGCCATGGAAAAGTCCAAAAGCAGGAGTTAGAGAGTGTCCGGGACTCATGACTGCCTTTGTCCAAACCAAGTTTCAATGCTGGATCTTAGCACTGTAAAAAGCAAAGGATTATGGCTGATTCCCTTGCATTGGCAGTTAAATGTATTTCCGGTGTTATTTATTGTTACGTCCATTAAGAGTTTGTTATATTTGTTACCACTATAATATCTTGTGAAGTTGCTTTTTAATATTATTAGTTTTTGTGGTGTCTGTAATCATTATAGGAAACCTGTTTGTTGGGCTGAATTGAATGTCTGTTACAGCAACATACTGTTTTAACACTGTCCTCCCCCACTGTTTCCGTTATTTCTTTCAAATCTTGATCTGCATTATTTTATGTCCACTATTTGAATCTACTAGTTCAGTAGGTAGGTTATGGTTGTGTCAAATGAGTGAGTTTCTTTAGGTGCACCAAAGAGATTTTCTATTTCTTCTATTTTTAAGTGGGTTACTTAAGTTTAAATACCAAAAAAAAAGTTGAAATGGTACTATTGAACTGTAAATTCGCGAGTCTCGAAATCCAAACACAGGCTACAACATATGTGGCTAAATGTATCAGGTTGGCAAGAATTGTGTCGAAACATATATAATTGGACAGTTTAGATCCTTATTCTTTGCAGATTACCTTGTAAATAAGCATCATTGCAAAGGGAATGAAATTTAGTTTTATGAAAGGTTGAATTGCGAGTTCCAGTAAACACTGGAGTCTATTGTACGTGTTTTCATGCGTTAGATTTCTGCATGAATCAAATTTGTATAAAAATACAAAAAACACAAGGATGTCAACACACTGCTAGAACAATAATTAATTTACTAGTGGAGTCCCCTAGTTTCAGTTCGGACTTTTAGGCTGGCATGTGATATCTGCTTAAATTGGTAATGCAAAACATGTATATAAAAGAGTTAAGGAGTTGCCTTATCACATTTTATAGATGGCTTCTTTTTCCACTTCTAAGTCTCCAAAATACATCTCTAGTTTGGTCAATTTAAAGATAAATGTTTTTGGGGTCACAATACACTTTTAGATCGACCAATTTAAAGGACATTGGAGGTTGAAAAAGAAACTACCAATTATATTTGCTATGTTGGTTCAATAAACTCAGTCCAATAAATGTCGCAAGAACAATTATTATTATTATTATTATTAGGTTGTCAAATATATTAAGGCTTGCTATATTTATCTTCATTTTTTCCACCAAATGAAATTTATTAAATATACTGAAAAGTGATGCGACCAATCATATATGAATGCTAATGAACTTCAAGAATTATAAGTGGAAGTGTCGTTGACTAGAGGGAGTTGACTAGAGGGAAAACTATAGGGAGTTAAAGACACAATTGGAGCAACAAATTGTCAATTTTTTTAGTCTTAAAACTTATGAAAAAATTAATTTACATCATATTAATCTCTTCGTCTTATAACTATTTTAAGATTTATTTTTAATTTTAGGATGTTTGACTTGTGTTGCGCGCCTAAAAGTTGTGTGTAATTTAAAGATTCTTACTTGAATTTTATCAAGAATCATTCACTCTTGTGGTGATTCTTCTTTAATCTTATTATTTTCTTGTGAAGTGTATAAATTTATACCTTTTTTTTCTTACTCTATCTTTTCTTGTTTGTATTTCTTCCTTTTATTCACTACTTTGTTCAAATATATCACTTAATTTAATCCTTCAACAATATGAAAACATTGAAATGAAATGGATATAGTAATTCTTGGTGTTCTAAACAATTTTAGGTATACATCCACGGTGAATTGAACTTGTCTGGTATTAGAAACAATAACATTAGATGCATTGTAGGCTTTCTTTAGCAACTTTTAATGCACATCTTAAATTAAGTTATATATATGTAAACTTTGCATTAATGTTGATGTCCGCTACTTTTGACTTCTGATTAGTATTGTTGAACTTTATGGTTGTCAATACTATCACGATTTAAGATTTTAATTTTTTTTTGTTGATTACTATTTTTACTTTTCGTTTCAATAATTATAACATTTGATCATTTTTATAGATTAAAAAAATATAATAAATAAATAAATAATTTTATCAAATTACTCTTATAAATTATTGATTTATTCTAATTATCATAATTAAAATTGAGATGACAGAATTAATAAAAAAAATGAAAATTATATTAAAAATAAAAAACGACCATTATTTTAGAATAACTTTTTTTCTTCAAATGGACAATTAGTAAATGACATAAGAAATATTAATTAACCATTATTAGTGATGTAGAATGGATTTGAATTATTCCCTACTTAGTGGAGGGATTAATTATTGGGCAAAAGGATTAAATAATAATATAAGTACACCGATTATTGTTTGTCATTTCATTCTGGATACTATGGACTATAATTAATGTGTCTGCGCCTACATGGCAATTTTATGATGGCGTTCCCTCTAAAGGAAACACAACATTTACATGTGAAAAGTTTATTACATTAGTGCTCATAGTTTTTTAAGGTAGAATCGTTTGGAAAATGTTACTAGTAGATAACTATAAATACACAAACGGAAAGTTTGTGTCAAATTGCATATCATAAAATTTGAGTTGAGACTTTTAACACACTCATTTCAGTTTGTATAATCGACTTATAGTATAAACTCCTATGTAAAAATCATTTTTGTGTCTCACTTATAAATTAATTTTGAAGCCATGTTTCATAATGTACAACTAAATTTTTTATTTTAGTAGTCTTACCTAAAAGGGTGCATTTGGAGTAGTAGTGGCTAAGAGATATAATAATCCAAATCCCGAATCTTAGAAGAAAAGTAAGATATAATCCAGAATCTTAAAATGAAAGTAGTAGTAGTAGTGTTGGTTGGTTTAATTGTAATCATTACCTAATATGGTGGAGAAAAGCTGTATTGGGGAGGTTTGTGTGTCAATTATATATATAATTGATTCATTGAAGTTGGACTTGAATATAACTTGCTTGGAATATTCTTAAGCCATTATGATACAAAGTTACAAGTTTCTTTGCATATATGATTATTTAACCTTGTTTTAATATAGCCCCAATTTATGCACATCAACTGTTATAATAGAGTTTAAGACAAAAAAGAAAAGGACTAATCAAAATCCATATGCAACATCATCATGTTCAACACTATAAATCAAATGAAAGCAACACTCATATTTCTACCCCAAATGAGCCAGATTTACTTCATAGTAGGGTTGACTAAAGAGAAAAAAATAGTTGATTCAATAATTATGTAAATATAAAATTTTATACAAATATTTTATAATTATGTCTTTTAAACTATTATTTATTATGCAAAAATGTCTAATGCAATTCAGTCTTTAACATAATTTAATTTAAGTTAACTTAATTAATTTAAGATAACCTTGTGTATTTTTAACTTAATTTAAATTAACAATTTAGTTTTTTATGTTTTTTCTTTGAAGTGATATTTGATTTAATTTTAAGTAAGGATTTGATATTTTATATCTTCAAATGTATTTTTTTTTATTTCAAAAATTCATATTATTTTCAAACAAAGTTCATAAAATTAGAAACCATCTTTAACAAAATTTATATTTTTATCAAATTCATAACTTAAATTTTTAAATAAACTCGTTTTTATCTTCAATAATATCAAATCTATCAAATAAATAATCACATTTTAATATTTAAGTTAGGGGTTTAATTTGAAAAATGGAAGAAAGAAAAAGATATTATCTTGGTGATTTGGAGATCAAATCTAAAGTGTGAGTTCTTTATTTGATAGATTTGATGTTGTTGGAGATGAATATATGAATTTATTTGACGATTTGAGTTATAAATTCAATGAATATATATTTTTTTTAAATTAATAATGAACTTTTTAAGTTTTGTTTGAAGATGATGATACATTTTATGAATTTCTATAAATAAATAAAAAATAAAAATATTATTTATTTTTTAAGACATAAATAATTTTAAATAAATAAAAAATCAAATTTAACGACTTATGACTTATGCATGTATTTTGTCTATTCATTAATATAATGATTACTCT
>NC_021167.2:8974931-9004397 GCF_000331145.2 Cicer arietinum | reverse complement strand
TTACTGTAAATCATGAGATTAGAATGTACCCCTTGGCTGGATACTATTAAAAATGTTATGTTTTTCTATTTTTACACAAATTATGGTTTATTTAATTGACATCGAATTATACATTATACCTAACAATATTCGACCTAAATAATGAAATATGTCTCTTTAAGGATTTTATCAATTTGCCATTTTTATTTTCAAAAAGTGTACTTAAATATCAGTTTTAATATTAAAACTTGCATCTGAAATGACTAAAAAATTTACTTTTTTTCTTTATGATTTATTATAAAAAACGTAACTTAAGACAATGTTCAAAATATTAAAAATGTTTTTGATCTGGTTTATTCTAACAATTGTACTTAAGTTTTTCTTTTTAAAGTACATTTTTTTAGTCAACCTAATTAAAATGGATACGTTATGTGAATTCTTGTTGTTAGTTGATAGTTTAAGCCCTATAGAATAACGGAATAAGTAAAATGATATAATAAATAATGATATTGAAAAGAAAATGAATCAATAATAATAAAATTTATTAATTTTTTTTATATAGATAAATAATTTTAAAACCACGACTAAAAAAGAACGAATTAAAGAAGTATTAACCTCATTGCCACAAGATATTGTGGAAGCAAACTTCAATTATGTGGATGATAATAATGTTGGACCATGTAATTATACTCCATGAGGAAGTTTGAGCTTTGTTGTCAATGAGATGGAGTAAAATTCAACTCAGAAAAGTACATATAATTATTTTCCCCATTATACAATTTGATCACTTGCTAATAGAAATTTGAAAGTATTTGAGATCCATACAAAGTGAGTAATTCAGTGCGAATCAATGTTCCTATTCTTATTTTTAATTTGAAAAGTTAATAAGGTGGACTTATTGACACAAGATTTTGTTTCCTTGCAATTTATTCAAAAGCTCCATAATTTAATAGCACTACTTCGTACATTTTGGAAAGTTAGCCTTAAGCAAATGTTGGAAACAAACAATTTTTAACAACAAAGTTTCATATAAATCATGCACTTAATTAACTTATGACTTGTGGTAAGTGACACTATAAATTATTCTAATCACTTCGTTAATACCAAAAAAAAAATTAGTACTAAAGTTTGTACAAAAAAAATAGAAAACTCATTAACATTAATCTAATTCATAAATGACGGAAAGTTCTTAATTGTCAAGAAAGCAATGTTATTCTTTACAAAATAAATCTAGTACGAAGCTTCATGATAACCCACTAGTCAATTACTGTGTGGCATGATATAAGGTGACTCAATGAACCTGGTATATATTTTAATATCATATTAGAATTTAGGTTGAACCAAATACAATCCCACAAAAACAATTTGTAAGATGATGACTATCTACCACACTTATAAATATTTTACGAGATTTTATCTCATCAAATGCATGACTCTTAACACATCCACTAACATCTATGACTGTACATCTAAGTGTGGCATGAGTATCCAATAGAGGTGATTTTATAGTAAGTGATCCAATGGATCTTGGATAGGCTGCAATACAATCTTAAAATTTGAGTTGGTTTAATACAATACCACAAAATCGATTTTTAAGGTGAGAACTATTCACCACTTATAAAACACTTTCCCAAACTTTATCGCATTCAATTTGAGACTCTTAACCGATTAAAAAACACATTATCGCCCAAATCTTTAAAATATTTTATACATGAGTCATCTTGCTTATATAATATTCCATAATCATTTTTTCAACTAATGCAATAGTCTTCCTCTCCTTTGAAACACGGACAACCCAAATAGGATAGAGTGAGATTGTAAGAAAAATACAAAAAAGTGTGAATAATAAGAATAACTCTTTAGTGAAAACTACAAAAAAATACATATTTTTCAATTATTTTAAAAAGATACATTATCTAACTATTATTTTTTTTCTTTTTTGTTTGACTATGTCTAAATGTATTCCCACAAAAGAATTACTCGAAAAATAGTTACAAAAAACAATTGAAGTTAATTGAAATAATACATATTAAAATAGTCTCATATTAAATAGCTTGGTAAAAAAAGACAAGAACCAAAACTATAATAAGACTTTAATTTTTTAATACAAAATGCATCTATTTTTTTTTTCTGTTGTATTAATATATTAGAGTATTGTGATATAAAAATCACTTGAATACACGGTTTTTAAAATAAAATTTTCACATTAGGCCCACATGTTTTCGTTTTCTATAATTAATTTAGCAAAACCTTTAGATCACATCATAAAGTGAGGCAATCAATATCTATCCAACATAGATGCAAATCAAAATCATAAATGTTTCATTCCGGTGGCCACATTACATACACATCTTCTTGGATTGGTGATATGCTGCAACAATTTAAATTAAAAAAAAAATTGAAAAGGAAGATGATGAAGTTTACATAAGGGAATTGTGAAGTGGATGTGTTAACCTAAATTTTATTTTTGAGAATGCAAATAAAAATATCGGTCAATTATTTTTAGAATATTTTGTAAATTTTAAAGTGGAATGCACACTCACTCCAAGTAATGGAATGAATCAACAATATTTTATGGAATAAATTTATTCAGTTATTCTCATGCATTAAATAAAATAATAAACTAATTAAAAATAATTTTGACAAAAATTTGAATTACAAATACATAATTTTTTGTTTTTATTTTCTATCTTCACATTGTCTCTATTTAAATTTTCAAATACAATATTATTTTTGATGAAATGATATAAATTTTGTCACGATAAAAAAAACGATATATAATTATATAGAGTCATCTTAACATGTGTTTTAAAAATATATTAAAAATTTCATAAATAGTATTTATATTTTAGAAAAATAAAATGTACAAATTTTAAAAAAGAAAAATGTATAATTTTCATTACAAATTTTTTATGTTAGTATACTAACATACTGATAGAGTTGTTTATATTATATGTGGAAATTATGTCAGACATGTTGATGAATCAAGCCATCAACTATTAAATCAGCAATAATTTAATGTTTCTGTACCACCAAATTAATTTCGTATTTTTCAATAATGATTTATTCAACCACCGCCTCGTATGGAATGTCATGTATTTGTGGCACATATCACTTGTGCTGCGTAGTGACCGTTATCATAAATTAAATACACATTCATTATTTTGAAGGTTCAATGGACTCAATCAATGTCATATAGTTTAATTGGAGGAAAAACTGTTCTTTGTTTACATCATTCTAGTACATAAAACAGGACTTGTACAAATAAAAGGATTATTTGGACATGAGATGCAGGTTATTCTTTTGTCCATTTTTTTATATAATGAAATTGGCTATCAAGTGCAAAATTGAGAAAATTTATTCTTTGGTTCGAATAGGGTTATATAGAGAGCAAAATTTTCTCTTCAAAGTTGTAATGCTTATGCATTTTTAAAATTCAAATTCAGACACAAAATCAATATTTAAATTGAAAGAGACGTGTATTATATTGTTCTATCATTCTTGACTATTATTTATTTTTGAAGTGTAAACTCATTTATAATAAATACTAGTATTCTCTTTATCACAAAGAGTTATTTTGAAAATATTAAGAAATGATCATAAATAATAATTTTATTAATTTTCATTTTTAAAATGAAATAATATATAAACTTATTTATAAATGTGAGTTTCAAGTCTAAATTTAAAATATAATATTTAATTTAATAATATAAATATTTATTAATTAAATTATATCGT
This sequence comes from Cicer arietinum, assembly GCF_000331145.2. NCBI lineage: Eukaryota > Viridiplantae > Streptophyta > Magnoliopsida > Fabales > Fabaceae > Cicer > Cicer arietinum. The sequence goes on along the minus strand of NC_021167.2, from coordinate 9,000,680 downwards.
ATTAAATTATCTTTTTTTAACACGTATTAAAAACTAAAAGTGATATTTTTTTTTTAAGACAATTATTATGTGGAGACATATCATACTTTTTTATAAAACGAATGTTGATCCTTTGAATGCTCCATAATATCCAATGTGAGATTAGTTATAATAGTTGGTGGGGATTCTAGCATTTATGGGTCTTGGCATGTGCTCCAATTATATATGGTGGTCAATCAACCAATCACCATCCTTTCAAGAAATCTTTCGGTATCACAACATTTAAATGTTTTTTCTCTCATAAAATTTTAATGGTTTAAACATAAATTCAAATTTTTAATCTTTTATTAAATATTTATTTTGATTTATTACTATTATTACTATTTAATTTATTTTTGTTCTTTAATTTTTATAAGTTGTATATTTTAATTTTTTTTTATCGTAATTTTTTTAAACAACTATATAATTATTGTCATAAACTATGAATATTAAATATCTGATCAATTGTAAAGTTAAGTGTGCAATATTAATAAAGATGAGATAAAAATAGAATAAATTATAATAAATATTATTCGTTTCAAAATATTTATATATATTTAAAAGTACGCAATAATAATTTTTCAAGTGGAAGTCTTTTATTGAGCTAAATTAATGTTTGTTTTTTAAAACTATTATACTATAGTTTTACTGGATACATATTGACAATTGTTAGAAAAGATTTTATATTGTTATAACTTTTGTTGACAATTGTTAGAAAAGATTTTATATTGTTATAACTTTTGTTGACAATTGTTAAAAAAGATTTTATATTGTTATAACTTTTGTTGTAATTACGACGAAGATTAAAATACATAATTTATAAAAATTAAAGGACTAAAATGAATAAAAATAAAAGACCAAAATAAATATTAAATAAATAAGTCGAAATTATATTTAAATCAAATATTAATAAAATATATTTTTAGATATCCATAAAAAAAGCAGCGGATACAAATATCTTTGAGTAAAATTAATTCAAAATGTAAATTCATTTAAAATATAATTAAAAATAATATCGTATCAAATTAAAAGTATAGGAGTGCTTGTACCCAAAAAAAAGAGGATAGGAGTTCTTACCAATTAATAATTTATATTAACAAGACAAACCGTTACTCTAATGGAAAGAAACAAAATATAAGGGAAAATTAAGGGAAGAACAATAGTAGTATTATTACATCTCTATCGATTGGTGCCTGTCGTTTTTGGAGGGTACAACCAAGTTGTGAATGATTGGATATTTGTATTAATGAATTCTTTCAATAGTGCTAAAATGCTTTCCACATTCAACTTGTAACAAAACGACACCGTAAATTAAAGAAACTTTGATATTTTCTCCTTCATGTATTAAAAAATATAATGATGTAGACTTTTTTATTCCCTTCATAAAAAAAAAAATTATGTGATTCCTAAGTATCCCTTAAAATTAAACAATGAAAGTCCATATGGGGGTCACAATATCCTTGTTCAAGAGTTTATTCAAATATTGCGAAGTTTCACTGCCATTTTGAAGTTTTAAAGAAAAAAAATGGTTTTCTAAAAAAACTTAGAAGTACCTATGAGTCGGTCATACATTCATATTTCATACCCATATAATATGAGGCTATCCAATTTTTTAATCATTAAAAAATTTTATATACTCATTTAATGTCTTGGTTGCATACAAAATGTATTAAAATGTGGTATACCCACCTCTGTGCTCTCACTACCAATATTACCATTTAGGATCATCATTTTTTAGGATCCATCTTGCATGTCTTATTAGATCCAGCAAGTGCAATGAAATTAGAAAAATTATTGGTGTACGTGTAACTACTATGATGTATAGTGCTTTATTAACGAGTAAATCTTATTTTTTTATAATATAATAAAATGAAAATGATATTTATTTAGGTTAAATATATTTTTTATTATATAAAATTATCATTTTTAAAAGAATGTATTCGATTTTAATATTTATTTTCATTTTATAAAAATAAAATTTTATACCCATATAATGAGAATTTTTTATAGAGACTAAAAATAAAATTTTATAATTTTATAAAGACTAAAAATGATGTTTTGAAATATTATAGAAACTAAATACTTATTTTTTACCTTTTTAATTATTAAAGTTATATTTTTTAATTAAAAGTTTGGTTTTTAAAATTAAAACCAAATTTTCAAAGTATTTAAAATATCGTATACAGATATGCACCCTTTTTGACATTTAAGAGATAAATAACTTGAAAATGTGATGTAATAAATAAAATATGTTAGTAATATAATACGAAAAGATAAATAAAAAATAATAACAGGTTAAATAAACATAAAAATATTATAAATATTTATATATTTATTAAAATTACTACCTCTATCCTCAATATAAGATAGACCATTATTATTATTATTATTATTATTATTATTATTATTATTATTATTATTATTATTATTATTATTATTCTTATTCTTATCATTATTATTATTATTATTATTATTATTATATTATAAAGATATAAAATTAAATTATTCAAATTGACAGAAATTACATTAAAGATAATATAATTCAAAAACACTAAAACTAAAAAATTATAAACTAATGAACAAATTCACTTTTTCCATTTTTTTTTTTCAATTTCTTCTTATACCTAAATATCATAAATAAATTTTCTTCGTACAAATAAGGGATATGGATGATATAATTTCAACGTTAAAAGATTTTAAAAAATAACGATAAAATAATTTTATAGTAATAAGAGTTTTTTTAATAAATATGAGACGTTATCCTGTACCTACATCTAATCTTGCCTGTACTGCTTAAGATCATACATCATATAAATGTATATGGTGAAAAACAATAGTGCTTATTACATTTAAATTAAATCACAAAAGAAAAACTTGGATGATGATGGAAACTTTACAGGAAATTTTGAGTTCGAACTTTACACACCGGTCCTCATAGACATTGCTTTTTATATATGAGCAATGAGCAAATATAAGTAAGTCAGCATTTCCTTAAAATGTGTTCGCCACCTTCACATTCAGAGCACCAAAAACCTATTTTAATTTTCCAAAAATATATTTGGATGATGAATTTTTTTGAGTAAATGTAACTTTTTAAATAATTTCAAATTCTTTGATGTATGATAAATTTAAATAATTTTTAAAATAAAGATACTTTTAAGATATTTTATTAATGTTAAATTTAGATAATTTCAAATATCATATAAAATTTAATATTTTTAAATTATCTCTTTATTTTGTAATATAAGAATCATGAAATATAGTCCTTCTAATTTTTTTAAATTAACAATTTTGAATATATGTTTCAAAATTTTCATATTAGTTATCTAAAATGAAACCCCAAACACTTAGAATACAAAGAAGTGGGCTACTCAACTAATTTTAGTTAATTACTACTATGAGATTATATTTTACTTTCTTTTGTCTCTTAACATGTAACCACTTTCAAAATTTATCATTTTTAAAATTTTACACCCATTAATAATTTTTGCACAAAATACCCTATTTAATTTAGTATTAAAAAATGAAAATTGTTTTGTATCTCTAATTATATCAATAACTTTACGAATAAATATGTAAAAGAAACACATTTTTAAAACAAATTTATTCTTAGAACTATTTTTTATTTTTAATATGCATAAATTTTGTTGGCATATCTTACTATAGAGACAAATGAAGTATGTGTTACCCACGTGTGACATACATAGATTGAAAGGGGTGGATTGCTCGAGTGTTTGTCCTTATTGTATGCCCAAATCTAAAATAGTGTGGCACATATATGAAGGCGTTGGAGGAGGGTTTGATTAAAATCAAACAATATAGATGTTTTTTTAGATTTTATATGATTAAATTTGAAATACATTTAGCATGTTTCATGTGATTAGGTGTGGCTTTAATAATTGTTGAACAAATTTCTATTTTTTTTAAGGACAAAGAAAATCGAACATTAAAAGGATAGTTGAAAAACAAACCTCGATTACATATTGAATTTTTGAAACATTCATTGTTGTAAAACAAAAATAAAAAACTAAAAAGGAAAAGAAAAAGAAAAATTAAAATGGAGGAAATATTAAAAAATATCTATTTTAGATTGGATCAGATTCAATTTGTCATTCAAGTCCATCAAGACCTAATATCCAAATTTACAGCATCTATATAAATATCACGACATAATATTTGTAAAAAATGCGAATGTTACCAGATAAGTAGAAGCTTAAAATCATTATAAATGTAACTTCAATAGACAATAAAAGTATATAAAATCAATCAATAATTTCTATTCTCATCAATCCTAACTCGAATTTTAGAGTGTTTGTAAATAGCAATCTACTACAAAGACAAAGTAATATCGTATCTATCTATCAACTTAGTCATCTTGAATCAATAACCAATTGAATAATACTAATTAATAATGTTAGTAAACATTATTTAATTTTTTAAGGCAATAAAAAATATAATTGTGTTATCTACATTATCATTTAAATTTCAAAAAACACTAATTTAAATAGCGATTCGCCACATTAAGCTAGACCCAAATCCTTACAAATGTTAACAAGAATAGTCAAAAGAGATAAATTTATAAAAAAATAGTATATTTTACGGTTAATTTTTAAAAAAAAATTATTCTTTCTTTTTTAATTATACAATTTTTTTCATTTGTATGAAATAATCTTATATGATAGTAATATTTTCTTCATCTCATAATCAATGCCACTTTAACAAAAACAAAATCTTAAAATAAATGTCATCTGTAGTTTTAGTATAATTACTTTTTTCAATTGTGTTGTCTAATTAATATTACGTACTTTATTTACAAAAGGTTATATTCTATTTAAATATATGATTAAAAAAATTAATTAATTATTAATGACAATAATTTATTAAAATTATATTTTTCCGTCTCTTTTACTTATAATTATTTTTTAGTAGTCCTTAAAAGTATGCATTTGTTGCCTTCAAATATAAGCAAAATTCAAATATACTAGATCCACATTTAAGCTCACATAATATTATTGCATTATCTCAGTAATGTGGTAATAACTATAATAGTTCGGGGTAATTAAGTAATTGTATTATTTTTTACATGAAACAAAAAAAAAAATACACTTAACTATTATACTTCACTCGAGTGTCACTTTTACTCATTTTATGTATATTAAAAAATTATAATAAATGAAAGAAAGAAAATAATGATTTTATTAAATTATTTTTGTTAACTGTTGATATGTTTGTCTTATCAGGAATGTTAAGTAAAACATAGTGCTTTAGAATACCAATATAATATTAATTAGATGATATATTTTTGAGAAAAATAAATAAATGACATTACGTTAAAAAACTGGAAAAATGACATTAAATAATAGTATGTTAAAAAACTGAAAAAATATATGTGAAATGATAAAAAAAAAAAAAAATTATACATTTTATCCTTTTTTATTACAAAATATTCATTTATCTATTTTTAATTCATTTTCGTCGTTAATATATTATAAATGAAAGTCATTTTTACTGTAATGCTATAAAAAAATTAGATGATTACTGTTATGAATTATTGAGGTATAATATTAGATTAGTTATAAAGTTAAGTGTACAATTTTAACAAATATGAGACAAAGATATAGAAAACTCTAATAAATATTTTTCATTTTAAATAATTTACATATATTTCAAAACTTATACTGACATAGTTTTTCAAATACAAGTTTATTATTGAGTTATCAAATTGTGAAAAGAATTAAAATTCGTTACTTATGAAATAAAAAGACACAAATTAACTAAAAAAAGAAAGGTATAAAAGTAAAACGAAATATTAAATAAAGAAAATAAAGGAGAAAAATCATATTTTAAGAAAAAACAGTCATTCAGTATACAATTATCGTGGTAGACCATAAAAGTGTAGAGCAAATAGTTATTGGGTACTGTATCCAAAGTTTAGAGTTTGTCTTTTATTCATACCAAAATTATTGTAAGATGGAGGATCCAAAGTGTAGAGTTTGATATTTTATTCATTCCAAAATTATTGTAAAATGGAGGAGTAATTGAGTAAGAGGCAAGGGTACAAGTAAGGATGGGAATAGGTGGGATGATTTCATATAGGTTTATGGTATACTCTACAATGGTAGCTCATACTTTTTTAAATAGATAAAGTTAACTTTTTTTTAAAGTATATTTAGTTAAAATAATCGGGGCTTACGAGTCATCAAAAAATCTTTTAAAAATCTAAATAGATCTGCTTCTGTAAATATATTACTATTATTATATATTTATATATTAAATTATAATTTTTTAAATATTTTATAATTTAATCATATTATTATATTTGATATAATTAAATACATTATAATAAAATATAATTGAATTATAATATCTTGTAAAATCAAATTATTTAAATGTCATGTGAAACATAAAAAAATTACTTAATTTCATTAATCTATTAAATTGTTAATCTTTTAAAACATATATTTGATTACTTTTAAAAAAATATTTGAAATACTATCATGGTCACTAATTACTATCATAACAACAACAAAAACAAGTTTAAAATTGATTATTATTATAAATAAAAATTAACTATTTTTAATTAATTTAATGTTAGTATTTATAATATATCTTTATTTTAATAAAAATATTTATTGTTGAATATTTGACATTTAAATAAATAATTTAATAAATTAAAATTATATTTTTCCAAAAATCTAAAAAGTTAATAATTCTTGATTAATTTTTTTAATAACCGTGAATGCAGTTACTTTTGTTTGTAATAATAATTGAATGAAGTAGATTTTTAAATAATTTAATAAATCATATCAAACTTTTATAACTTTTAAGCCAAAGCTTAAATAAAAATTTATGACATACTACTTACTAAACTTATACCATAAAATTTTTGATAAGTCTTAGTAGATTTTTATAAAATCTTATTTAAAATACCATATTCCCATCCCACGTGGTCTCTAATTTTAATTTTAACAAAAATAAATTTTATTTACTCAATTTTTTTATTAATTAAAATTAGTTGAAAAGATTGATGACAATAAAATAAATAAAAATATATTAATAAAAAATATTAATTATTATTAAGTTGATAAATAATTTAAGATAAAGAAAAATACTTTATTTATCTTTTAACTCTGATTATCTTTTGATTTCTTTTGTCATTCATTTATTTTAAAAAAATTATTTAATATTTTTTTATTTTTAGAAATAAAGAAAAGAAACATGATTAACAATATATATATATATATATATATATAAACATTTAAAATAAGATAAGAAGTATGAATTGTGAATCTCATTAATAAAAGCTGCGCGCAATACGACTATTATTGTGTCATGAATGTATCTATTGCCAAAATTCTACAATAAAAAAAGCAGTCTAAAACAACAGCTTATGTGCTACAATAGGGGGGCTCAGCGATTCCATAATCGCCCGCATAAACTAATTAATTTTTGATATTCAATTAAAAATTGGTGATATCCAACTTATGGCTGTTATTCTATTCAATTATTCCGACGAGTAGTACAATGCAAATCAATAATTATTAATATTGTCATAGTAATAAATGAATAGCAGTTATGAAATGACCGATTCACCCTTCCCGGGAGAAGGACTGGTCTACATTCTGAACATCACAATTTCCCACACCTTATTGTAATAACACAATTGCCAACGAAATGGAGCCCACTTATAGGTACAAACGAACCAGAGAAGTATCAAACTTTGTTCAGCTACTTAATGCTGCTACTAGTACTGCATATTGTACAGCTCATTGAAATTTCAATTTCGTCTGTCACTCATGCAAGTTTCGATCAATCCATTTATTACTACCAGTACAATAATCAAATTTATAAAATAAACTACACTGCTCCTCCGTTTTAAGATTAATGAATTATTCAAACTTTTTTTTGGCACATAAATTATTTAATTTAATTTAATTTAATTATTAAAAAAATTGATAATGTAATTAATATATTTATTTTATATAAAAATATAAATAAATTTACTTGTTCTATATAAATTTATTTAATATTAATATTTTAAAATGATTTATTAGTATTAAGTAAAAGTATGTTTAAAAATAATAATAAATTGAAAGAAATTTATATTTAGAAATAAATATTTTTTAATAGATGCTTATAAATAAATTAAGAGTCTTGTTAAATCTATTATTAAGATATTTATTACAGAATTAAAAATAAAAATTTGTATAGAAAAAAATAACTTAAAAATTTTTAAAATATTAAAAACACAAATTTCAATAAAATTTTAATTTAAGTTTTTATTATTAATTTTTTAAAAAGTGTTTGTATTTAGGGAATAATAATATTAACACAAAATAAAAGATATTAATTTAGTAGTGGTATAAATAAAAATATATTATTGAAAAAATTAATTAATATTATTTGAAAAATTGAAATGTTGATTCATCTTAGAAAAAATTATTTTTTTTACATATGAATTGTTCACGATAGAAGTAGAGAGAGTAGTGAAAAAAGAGGAAAGAATGAGAATCGTAATCCTTGAGAGGGATATTTGTTTAGTAGAAAAAAGGAAGAGTGACGAAGATTAAGGCGAAAGGGATGAATAATGGTAATGTGTAAGGTGTAAGATGGAGATGGTAGTTTCATCTCAACAACTTACCTCAAGCTGTGTTGCATGGGTCGGTGGTGACCATAACGTGGGAAGAGGACAGTGATGCCCAATTCCAAGACAAAAACCCGTTGACTTTGCAACCTTCATTTGCTACTTACAAAATGTTAATCCCAATGCACATAATTTCACTTTACCCGGATAATAATATTGCCAACTATGGGAAAAAAAAGCCTTGTGTTTTTCTAGGTTTTAACCAGTTTTCTGTTAATCCCAATGCACATAACCAGACCACCCTAATTTGCTTCCGATAGGAGTCGTGGATAATTTTTCAAACACTAAAATTATTATTATTATATAAATAAATTTGTAAGTGGTTCAAACGAATTAATTTTAATTTATTTATATAGTTGGTCTTTATTGACTCTAGGTATATTATTTGCAATTTGTTAAAGATAATTTAGAACAAAAAGTCTAACAATTAAAAAAATATAAAGAAATAATATTTAATTTTTAAAAAAACAGTATTTAAATTATTAAGTGTTGCATATACAATTTTTAAGATTTTTCTATTTTTTATTTTTTATGTTTGATTGTTTGAAATATGTAAAAGGATATTTGTCAGCATGTATTTATTATTTTGATTTAATTATAGTTTTTGTCTTTGTGGTCTTTATTTTTAAAAGTTAATAATTTTAGTTTTTTTCCTTTAATTTTTTAATTAAAATAAGATAATGTGATATGATTTAAATAACGTGACATATAATACAATGATTTAAAATAATTAACAACAGTTAAATCAGAATAAAACACTGTAAAAATTTAACTTGCAACTTCAGAAATTTTTCATATTTATAATTTGATAAATGACATGAGAATAATTAATACATTTATATGATTTTATATCATACAAATATATGTCAAATTATTTAATATATATCAAATCTTCATTTTTTAATACGAAAATTCAAAATGAAGGAACAAAATTATTGACTTTTAAAATTATAATAAATTAATAAAAATAAATGGACTAAAACTATAATTAAACCTATTATTTTTTGTTCTTAATATCTATTGTTAATTATACACCCTAAATTTGAGTGAGTGAGAGAAAATATTTTCAGCAATTTTTTTTTGTCTAACCAATATCCTTTACCAATAAATAAAATTTTGAAAAACTAACCCTCTAAATTGTGTGGGAGTATAGAAAATGTCAAATAACTCATGTCAATCATTGTTGATCAAATGAATAGTTGCTATTATATGTTATAACCAATCATAAGTGATTATGGTGTCAATCATTGATGCACTTATCTTACAAACTTCTCATTTTAAAGAAACTCAATTTAAAAAACAAAATATGGTATTGTAATATTAATTTTCATTCATGATGAATCTCATTATGTCCTTATCATCACTTATTTCAAAAGTCACACTCGTCTTTCGAAGTCAAGAAAACATAAATAATACTAAATGGCTATTTCGCTATTCGTAAGCATTTATCCTTGTTTAGAGAAAATAAGATGTTCGTGAGAGTTCTTATTCACCATGACAACCAGAAAAACAAATGAATAAAGTGATTTCGAATTCAATTGAATCCACCCATCCACAACCGTTGAAGTGAAAGGGTGAAGGAACTTCTCTCGAGCCATTGTGCCTATGAAACCCTAGAGTGGTTGTTTTCTCTTCTTCCTCTTTCTTCCTCTTTTCATTGTTAACATGGTATCAAAGAGCTTTGGTTGATTTTGGGATCTACCGTAGAGAAGAGAGAGACTATTTTGATAGGAAAGACAACCACCAAAAGAGAAAAGAGAAGAGTAATCCTATTCCCGATTTTGTTAAATCAGTCTCAGAAAAACATCGATTGCGCATTCGTTAACCGTTGGATCGGGCTGATTTTTGGACAGCAGGTTCGCAACATATAGGTCTTCGTCTTCAACGGTCGGATCGACGAAACGACGTCTGGAGAGGGAGAAATCGTGCTCGCACAGCACCAGGTTATCCTTAATTTATTTTCTCTCAGTGATTGTGTTTGTCGTATTTTTCTGTCATTATTTGTTATGGCTGGTGTTAAGGATGATTCTCTTCAAGCTGTTAGTGTTCACCTCAATGGACAAAATTACTCTTATTGGAGTTATGTGATGAAAAATTTTTTGATTGGAAAAGATATGTGGGGTTTTGTTGATGGAACTTCTGTTAAGCCTACAGATAAAAAGGATGAAACTCAATATGCAAAAGATCTGAAAACATGGAATGTTAGTAATTCAAAAATTATTACTTGGATTAATAATTCTGTTGAGTTGTCTATAGGAGTACAACTAGCAAAATATGATACTGCTAAAGAGATTTGGGATCACTTGAAACGTTTGTATGTTCAGTCTAACTTTGCAAAACGTTATCAGTTAGAAAGTGATATTAGAGCCCTTAAGCAGAGCAGTATGACCATTCAGGAATTCTATTCGGCAATGACTAATCTGTGGGATCAATTGGCTCTTATGGAATCACCTGAGTTGAAAGCTGTCAAAGCATACATTGATCAAAGAGAGGAGCAACGTCTGGTTTGGTTTCTAATGGCTCTTCGTGATGATTTTGAGGGCCTTCGTGGGGGTATTTTGCATCGTTCCCCCCTTCCTAATGTTGAATCAGTAGTTAGTGAATTGTTGGCAGAAGAAATCAGACTTAAGACTCATTCTGGTATGTTAAATAAGGAAATTCTCTCAGCTCCTCCATCTGTTTTTGTTGCTCCTGTTCAAAAAAAAACATCTCAAGGGAGAGTTGGGCTTGGTAATGATGAATGTGCATTCTGCAAAGAAAAAGGTCATTGGAAAGCACGTTGTCCGAAATTGGGGAGAACACATAAGAAGAATTTTAGGGGGCCATCGTCCAATGTTGTTGCTTCTGCTCCTCCTACCATTGACTCTAGTTCTGGTTCTGTATACTCATCTGAGAGTGCTTCCCAAATATCTGATATTGCAGAACAACTTCAAAGACTTCTTGCCACTCAATCACATGCCATGTCTGCCACCTCTTCTAAAGGTTTGAACTCCTCTGGTATGTCAGGTATATCTCCTTCCATATGGATTCTTGATTCTGGAGCATCTCATCATATGACATACGATGATAAATCTTTTGTGTCTGTGAAACCTGCCTCGTCTGTGTCGGTTATAACTCCTATGCCACTAGCAGGCATTGGTTCTGTCTCCACACCTAACTTGTCTCTTTCTAATGTTTATTATATTCCTAATCTTACTTTGAGTCTTGCTTCTGTTAGTCAAATATGTGATTTCGGTTATTCGGTTACGTTTTCTTCCACTTCTTGTTGTGTGCAGGATCCACATTCTGGGAGGCTGATTGGGACAGGCCATAGACAGGGGGGACTTTACGTTTTGGATGAACTACGACTCCCAGATACTGCAGCCTCAACAACTACTGCTGACTTATTATCTAGTTTTCGCTTGAATTCATTATCTTCTAGTTTTTATTTATGGCATTCTCGCCTTGGACATGTTTCTGCTTCTAGATTAAAATATTTGGCTTCTCGTCTGTGTCAGTTATGACTGCTGATGGCACTCCTATGCCACTAGCAGGCATTGGTTCTGTCTCCACACCTAACTTGTCTCTTTCTAATGTTTATTATATTCCTAATCTTACTTTGAGTCTTGCTTCTGTTAGTCAAATATGTGATTTCGGTTATTCGGTTACGTTTTCTTCCACTTCTTGTTGTGTGCAGGATCCACATTCTGGGAGGCTGATTGGGACAGGCCATAGACAGGGGGGACTTTACGTTTTGGATGAACTACGACTCCCAGATATTGCAGCCTCAACAACTACTGCTGACTTATTATCTAGTTTTCGCTTGAATTCATTATCTTCTAGTTTTTATTTATGGCATTCTCGCCTTGGACATGTTTCTGCTTCTAGATTAAAATATTTGGCTTCTACTGGAGCCTTAGGAAAGTTAAAACCCTGTGATATCTCAGATTGTTGTGGTTGTAAACTTGCTAAATTTCCAGCTTTACCGTTTAGTAAAAGTGTTTCCGTTTCATATGCGCCTTTTGATTTAGTTCACTCTGATGTTTGGGGTCCATCACCGGTGCTCACCAAAGGTGGATCTAGATATTATGTTTCGTTTATTGATGATTACACTCGTTATTGTTGGGTTTATCTTATGAAAAATCGGTCTGAATTTTTTGACATTTATCATATATTTCGTGCAATGGTCAAAACTCAACATAATTCTGTTATAAAGTGTTTTCGTTGTGATTTAGGTGGTGAATATACCTCTAATAAATTTTCTGAATTACTTGCTTATGATGGCACTCGCCACCAAACATCTTGTACTGATACTCCTCAACAAAATGGAGTTGCTGAAAGGAAACATCGTCACATTATAGAGACTGCTCGTTCCCTTTTGTTGTCCGCTTCAGTTCCTAGTGAGTTTTGGGGAGAAGCAGTTCTTACTGCTGTTCATGCTATTAATAGAATTCCATCCTCTATCATATCAGGTTTGTCTCCCTTTGAAAAATTATATGCTTCTACCCCTGATTACTATTCTTTGAAAGTTTTTGGTTCTACTTGTTTTGTTCTTCGCCCTCAAGTAGAGCGCAGTAAGTTGTCTTCTCGTTCAGCCATGTGTGTTTTTCTTGGTTATGGGGATGGTCAAAAGGGTTATCGTTGTTATGATCCTCATGCAAGAAAACTTTATGTATCTCGTAATGTTGTTTTTCTTGAGCACATTCCTTTTTACTCTGTTTCCTCTGATTCGCAGATTACTAAGAGTTCTGAACTAACCCATATTGATCCGTTTGGTCCTAATGATAGCGCTTCTAGTGATTGTACTATTGAGAATTGCAGGACAAATACTACTACTCCACATGATGACATCCCTCTTGTCCCCCCGGCTGTCCAACCACCTCCTGCGATTGTTGATCCTCCTCGTTACCCTTCTCGTCAACGTAAGTCTACTCAGTTACCTGATTTTGTCTATTCAACTTACTCAGCTTCGTTTGCTTCTTTCTTAACCTCTATTCACAGTTTGTCTGAGCCCTCTTCCTATAAAGAGGCTGTTCTTGATCCTCTTTGGCAGCAGGCTATGGCAGAAGAACTATCTGCATTGCACAAAACCAACACTTGGGAATTAGTACCTCTTCCTCCTGGAAAACGTGCTATTGGGTCTCGTTGGGTATACAAGATCAAAACTAAGTCTGATGGGTCAGTTGAGCGCTACAAAGCACGTCTTGTTGCTAAGGGTTTCTCTCAACAATATGGTATGGATTATGAAGAAACTTTTGCTCCTGTAGCCAAGATGACCACTATTCGTACTCTTATTGCAGTTGCATCTATTCGTCAATGGCATATTTCCCAAATGGATGTCAAAAATGCCTTTTTAAATGGTGAGCTTCATGAAGAAGTCTATATGGTCCCTCCACAAGGAGTTTCTCATGATCCAGGGGAAGTATGTAAGTTAAAAAAGGCTCTATATGGTCTTAAACAAGCTCCTCGAGCTTGGTTTGAGAAATTCTCTACTGTGATCACTTCTCTTGGTTTTCGCTCTAGTGAACATGATTCTGCATTGTTTATAAGGTCCACCACTCATGGTCGCATTATACTTTCTCTATATGTTGATGATATGATTATTACAGGTGATGATGTTAGTGGAATTAATGAGTTGAAATTGCAGTTAGCCAAACAGTTTGAGATGAAGGACTTGGGAACTCTTCGCTATTTCTTGGGGATTGAAGTTGCCTACTCTCCTAGAGGCTACCTTCTTTCTCAATCCAAGTACATTGCCAACATTCTTGATCAGGCTCGTCTTTCTGATACTAGAGCAGCAGATACTCCTCTTGAGTTGAATGTAAAATATGCTCCCTCGGATGGTGTTCCTTTACCAGATTCCACTTTGTATCGTACTTTGGTTGGCAGCTTAGTGTATCTTACGATTACCAGACCTGACATTGCTTATGCTGTTCATGTTGTTAGTCAGTTTGTTGTCTCCCCCACTACAGTACATTGGGCAGCAGTTCTTCGGATTCTTCGTTATCTTCGAGGAACTCAATTTCAAAGTCTTCTCTTTCCATCGTCATCCTCATTGAAGTTACGAGCTTATTCTGATGCTGATTGGGCTGGTGATACCACTGATCGTAAATCCACCACAGGGTTTTGTATCTTTCTTGGAGACTCTCTTATTTCTTGGAAGAGTAAGAAACAAGACATTGTCTCTCGCTCTTCTACAGAAGCTGAATATCGTGCTATGGCATCCACTACCGCTGAAATAATTTGGTTGCGTTGGCTTTTGTCTGATATGGGTATCTCTCTTGCTGAGCCAACTCCGATGCACTGTGATAACAAGAGTGCTATTCAAATTGCTCACAACTCGGTCTTTCATGAACGCACCAAACACATTGAGATTGATTGTCATTTTACTCGTCATCATCTTCAGCATGGAACTATTACTCTACCATTTGTCCCTTCTTCTTTACAGATTGCTGATTTGTTCACAAAGATGCATTCCATTAAACGTTTCCGTTTTTTAGTTGACAAACTCTCGATGCTCCATGTTAATGCATCGTGAGTTTGAGGGGAGATATTAGATAATATTATTATATATTAGTAGTAAGGGTTAGATAATATTATTATATATTAGTAGTAAGGGTTAGATAATATTATTATATATTAGTAGTAAGGGTTAGATAATATTATTATATATTAGTAGGAGATATTAGATAATATTATTATATATTAGTAGTAAGGGTTAGACAATATTATTATATATTAGTAGTAAGGGTATTTTAGATATTTTCTATTTTCCTCTATATATACTCATTGTAACCCTATTAACTTCAGTTTTGGTTTATTATATGATATGAAACCCTAGAGTGGTTGTTTTCTCTTCTTCCTCTTTCTTCCTCTTTTCATTGTTAACAGTGCCAATGAAATCCACGATGGGGTAAATATAACATCCACATGCGACCATCACATAAAAGAAAATTATAAGACAATCAAATTTCCAATACATTGAAAATCACTTTCCTACCCTTTCCACGACATTGAAAAAATATTAAAATACTATAAAAGTGACCCAAAAATCTAATCACTAAACAAATGAACAACCATGTTCAAACTAAAAAATGAAAAACGTACCATAAAAAATGAAGGGTACAATAATATAACTTACCAAATATTGAAGTAGGATGTCGAACTTGTAGAAAAATTCAGAGAAAAGATAGAACTTAAGAGAGAATGCACGAACTCGCATATGACTTCATAAAGAAGATAAAACGTCTAAAAACTTGAGAAACTAGGAGAAAGGTACAAGGGAGATAGAGAGAATATCCCTCCAAAATTTTGAAATGTATATAATACCAAGTGATGGAACGAAGCAACCCATAAAAGAGATTTGATCCAACGATTAGATGTTGTTCTCAAAACCACGCATAAGAGTACTCAAAAGGCATCAACCATTTGAATGGTTACATAAATGGAGACCTACACATTAGTTGGAACTCAAATGACAATCTTTTCATGTCACATCTCAATGACATAAGAATCTTCGGTTGACACAAATAAGTCAAACATTTGATAACATTTTTTGGAATAAGAGAACTCGCATAACTCTCATACGAGATATGATTAAAGAAATATAATTTCACATTCACAATATGAATTTAGGGTATTGTTCTTTTGAACTTCTCATCCGAGTGCATAGAGAAAAGGTTTATAATCGAGGAAGATAATATATGTCTTGTCTATCACAACCAATAATTGAAAAAGTCAAGAGTTCGCGAAGTATTTATCCCAATATATGAATTATTGAGACATACCTTGTAATCCTCACAATGAATTGTTGACATTAAACTCGACGTCACAAAATCACCAACTTGTATATAGCAAATAACTTGTGGGCAAATGTTCCATCAAATCGGGCCAATGCTAAATTTGTTAGAAACCATACACGATAGATCCATTGCGCACACATGTGAAACCTTAAAGGTCTATCACATCCTTGTTGGTCCTAACTCTAATGGTCGAGAACAAACCAAATGTAATTGTTACAAAGTGAGATTTGCGACCATTATAGACGTTACATCATCAATAAAACTAGATAATACACACGACTTCTATCTTATACATATTTTCCAACTCATTTAGATATTGACTTAAGTTTTAGAGTGATCACAAATACCATCACATATCAGAAGAGACAAAATACTATCATATTACATATTCTCTTTGATAAACCATTTAGTTGAATTGTCATCATTAATTACTTTTACTATTTTTCTCCACTAAAAATAAATATACAAATCTAAATACACAATAATTTGTACATAATACAATAAATTGAAAGAAACTCTATCAAATTTATCCATATAATAATGTGGCCGGCCTATGGGTCAAGTGTAGAATTAGGAAGCAATCCGAGAGGCTTTTTTCGTTGGGGTGGTCTTTTTGGGGGTCTCAAAACGGAAATATAGAAAAAATAGACCTAGGTCAAGACAAAGATAAATAGATGGTAGGGAACTGAAATAGAAAAAAGGAAAAGAGAAACATGAAAAGGATCTCTGAATCTAATCCATTTCTCCTCACCCTCCCTCTCTAACCAACTTCCATGCCCATAAACCATTATATCATCCACCCTTCAAACACAAATTTCTCAACAAATTCAAAATCAGAAAAACTAAACCCCTTTCAAGTCACCCAAGAGTACAGTGAAAATGGTTAATATGTGGAGAAAAGCATTCTGTACATCCATTTCCAGAGACAAAAACAGGGAATCAAAAGTAGTAATAACCGAGAAAAAACAACATTGCGATAACTCCTCAACCAATCAAAGTCCTAGAATAAGTTCCAAGTTTGGTTTTTTTTCCAATCCATCAACACCACGTTGTCAATCTCAACCTCAACCTCAACTTGAACCTAAACCTTCATCAACCGGTTCCACTACTCTTCGTTGCAGAACCTCCGTTGCAACAACAACCACTCATTCTGTTCCCAATAGTCCAAAACTCCAATGCAGTAGTAACACCAAAACTCCTAAATCATTCTCTTCACCTAACTCACCATCAAGTTTCTCATTTCTCAAATCCACTTTACGCTTATCCAAAGTAAGCATAACATAATTAATTCCCAAATCATATCAATTATCAATCATACTTTATAATTTCAATACTAATAAGAATAATTGGTTTATTTATTTTTTGTGTGCAGAGTCGATGTGGAATATGTATGCAGAGTGTGAAGAGTGGAAAAGGAACTGCAATTTTTACGGCGGAATGCTCTCACACTTTTCACTTTCCTTGCATATCTACGCACGTGACGAAGAATCCAATACACGTGTGTCCTGTTTGTGGTACAAACTGGAAGGAACTTCCGGTGCTTGCAATCAACAACGAGAAGAAGAACAACAACAAAATTTCAGAGGAAAACAGAGAAGCGAGGAATTTCAAAGTTTACAACGATGACGAACCTCTCATGTCACCAACTTCACTATCTCGTTTCAATCCTATTCCTGAATCGGAAAATGAAACAGAAGATGAAGATGATGAAAACATTGAGTTTCAAGGGTTTAATGTGAATCCTGTTAGTGTTTCGTCTTCGCCGGTGATTAGGAGGAATATTGAGGTGTGTTTGTTTCCGGAAACTGCTGTTGTTTCTGCTAATAGAAACTACGAGAGTTATGTTGTTGTTTTGAAGTTGAAGGCGTTGTCACAGAAAGTTGCGCGGCGAGCTCCGGTGGATGTTGTTATTGTTCTTGACGTCGGTGGAGCTATGTCAGGGCAAAAGCTTCGTCTGATGAAAAATTCCATGCGACTAGTGATCTCTTCCATGAATCCTACCGATCGTCTCTCAATAGTTGCATTCTCCGGCGGCTCCAAGAGACTATTACCGCTCCGGAGAATGACCGGCGGCGGTCAGAGATCTGCGCGACGCATCGTGGAAGCGCTCGCCGCGATTGATCAATCAAGAGAAGGCGTTGCGGCGAAGAACGACGCTGTGAAGAAAGCGGCGAAGGTCTTAGAAGATCGCCGCGAGAGGAATTCCATTGCCTGCATCATTGTTCTCTCCGATATCATTGACTCACGCGCCATGAACGCGTCATTTCAAAAACCCTCTATGGTCTCATCCACGCGCTTTTCTAACTTCGATGTTCCAGTACACGCAGTGCGTTTTCCTGACTCAGGCGAGTGTTTCAACGCGCTTCCAGACGTGACGCTTGCGAAATGCATAAGTAATTTGTTAAACGTGGTGGCTCAGGACGTTACGATTCAGTTAGGTGTTGTTTCACGCTCGCGTCCAGTGGAGATCGCTGCAGTGTACTCACTCGCGGGTCGCCCCGCCCCACTCGAACCGGGTTCAATTACAATAACCGATTTGTACGCTGAAGAAGAGAAAGAATTATTAATGGAGCTAAAAGTACCAGCCGTTTCAGCTGGGTCCCACCACGTTCTAACCGTACTATGTTCTTACCGTGACCCCCTCACTCGTGAGATTTTGAATCCTATTGAACAAGCAATGTTGATTCCACGTCCCCACACCGTACGATCCTCGTCTGAAAAGATCGAAAGGTTGAGAAACCTTCACGTCACTATACGAGCCGTAGCTGAATCTAA
The DNA here is from genome assembly GCF_000331145.2 of Cicer arietinum. Taxonomy (NCBI): domain Eukaryota; kingdom Viridiplantae; phylum Streptophyta; class Magnoliopsida; order Fabales; family Fabaceae; genus Cicer; species Cicer arietinum. Next base: position 8,981,462 of record NC_021167.2, on the reverse strand, counting down.
CCGCCTCGCTGAGCATGGTGATCTCTCTGGAGCTCATCATTTGCTTTCTTCGGCTCGAGCTCTTCTCTTGCAGTCTAGTAAGCCTGTCGAGGAGGAGTATTTGCGCTGGCTTGAAGCTGAGCTTCAGCGACGCAGGCAGGTACAACAGTTGCAGAGTCAAAGACAGAGAAATATTAATAGTCATGCTGAGGAGAAATTAGAGCCGCTTACGCCGACTTCGGCTTGGAGAGCCGCTGAGAGGCTTGCTAAAGTTGCTATCATGAGAAAGTCTATGAATAGAGTTAGTGATTTACACGGCTTTGAGAATGCAAGATTTTAGAGTTTGAAGAAACTAATTGTAATTGTTATTTTTAATTTTTTTCTACATATAATCTTGTGCATAGGCAAAAGTATTATGAATAGAAAATTTTATGGCTTTGAGAATGCAGATTCTAGAGTTAGAAGAAACTAAAGAGTGTATTAGATTATTATCTTTGTGCATAGTTAAAAACATTAATTGTTCAAATACATAAAAAAAGGTCTCATGTTACTTGAGATTCGAAGCTAAAAGTTGTTTAGGACGCTGTATTTGGAAACAAACACACGCGAGTCTTTGTTCTGAGATGTTAAAAAACCACACATTATTCATAAAAATTGAGATTAAATATTGTTTATAAACAAATATTTTTTTAGAATCGACAAAATTATTAAGACGCATTCAAGATCTAAAGTAAAGGGAGTGAATTTTATAATAAAAAATAAGACAGCCCACTCTTCTGTGATAATAGCGACAAGAGGTAACAGACGTTGAGGCCCTTTTTCTGTATAGGATTTAGGAAAGGAAGCGATAATGAGTGATGGCACAGAGTGATCCCACATGAATTTGATTGGGCAGTGAGGCCTTGTTTCTTCTGTTTTGTCCTTTAACTCATTCCTCTTATAACTTTCGAAAATCCCAAACTCTTTTTATTCAATTAATTCATATCAATCCAAAGACTATTATTCTGTTCAGGGAATAGATATATTTAAATTGAGAATCCTAAGGTGGTTGCTTTTTTTTTCTTTCTGATAAAAATAATATCAATTAATAATAGCTGCTGTTCAATAGTCTAAATCAACAGAATGTGGATAAAAAAAATGTGCTAGATTAACAGTATTTTTTTATGTTTGCAGAAGCTATTAGTTCTCTGAATAGTTTATTATTCTGTTTGGTTAGTGAAGATGACGGTTGGATTGCTTCAGTTTTTGTTAGTTTAATTCAACATTAATGTTTAATCATGCTTTTAAGAATTTAGGATGGGGGGGCTGTTATTTTTTTCTTCTTTCTTTCTAATCTTATCATAAGACAATACATGTGAAATTTCTGTTCACTAATCTGGCATTGCATCAAATATTATCCTATCATAAGATTAAGATTACATGTCAGTGAAGAGGTTGTCTAGATTTACCATAGTGTTCTATCTAGTGGGGTTGTGCTTCCATGGTGCCAAACAAAACTGCCAAATTGCAAATTTATGTTGGAAAAGTAAGATTTTGCCAAAAAGAACTTCCAAAATGCTAAGATATTATAGTGACAAGAAGTGTGCCAAAAACTACCCCACTAATGGTGAATCCAATGAGGATATTCATCTTTTTTTTTAAACGAATATTTTTTTTTTATAAAATTTAATGTATTTTGTTGTATCATGTATGAAACAATAATTATAAGAATTATTAGATTTCAATGGAGATTTATTTATGTCTAATGATTCTTACAAATATAATATCTATAGAGGATGAGATTCCTTATGCAAAATTGCAAATAAATTATATGACAATTTGAATTAATATCACATAATTTTCAATGGAAACGCTTTAATTTCCCGGTTATGAATTTGGATTTTTTGTTGGCTTGTGGTCAGTGCCACGTATAAATACTGTATCCTTTTTTTGTCACAAAGATGGCAAAATCATATACATAGTATAATAACAAACAAATTGTGAGATGGTGTGTCAAATCATTAATTCTAATGTCTTAGCCATGATGTCGGTAACAAATTTATGATGGTGAACTCATATGAAGGATAATTTGAAAAAAAATAGTAAACTTCTCAAAATTTGTTTACATTTTAATTGCATCTACAATACAATTGAAGTGTTAATTATGATACAATTAAAGTTATATATCAATCAACGGCTATGATCTTGTGTTATTTTAATTGGACTTTTATTTATTTAAAAAAGGATAAGAGTCCACCTTATGAACCATGTTTCTGGAAAAGGGTGGAGCTGCATGGGCTCAATAATTTGAGCACTGAATTTGTAATTAGAAAACGATAATTAACACATTGTGCAATTATTTCTGCACGCTTTTAACCTTAGTATTGAGCAAGGTACTAGTAGTAAAAAAAGAATTGTACCTAAACATCAGCATCCTTATCTTAAACCAAGACATTATTCACCTTGTTGTCATGACCCTGCTCAACATCCCCATCATTAGTTATGGCATCCCAATGCTAACAAATTACTGGTTCTAGCTAATATACACAATTTAAAATAAAAAAGAACATAATTCTCGTGATACAACAAAGTAAATTTATTATTTTACTAACTTTGAATAAAATAATGGTATTATAAAAAGTTATCTTCATTTGAATATATTATTTGATCATTTGTAAGGTATTAATCAAATTAGTAATTGAATGTAAAAATAAAATAGTCCTTGAATATTAAGAAATACTACTACATTCCTGAAATTATAACATTACTATAAAGATTTTATTTTTTTTAATTGTTAATATATTATCGCATAGCATAGTAATTGAATATATGATTTCTTTAAATTTATTTAACATCAATGTCATTTCAATAATGTTTAATTCATTTATAAAATTTTGTCATAAAGATATTTTATAGGTTAATTAATTTTTATTGTGAGTAAATTGATGTAAATTCAATGTAAAAAGATAACACAGTAAATTAACATATCAAACTATAATTTTTAATAATTTTATAATATTTATGTTGACTGATATTTTAAAATTTTAATAATATATTTATTAATTTATAAAATTTGAAGATTAATTTAACTAACAAAAATAATTTATACCGTCAAATTGTTTATTTACCTATGTATGATAACATAAAAATTAAGATTTATATCACGATTATAACTATATGCATGAATCTATAAAAATTGTAATCTGTTTATGAAATTATTAAACAATTAAATTATATCAAAATCAATTAAACTTTTATTAGTATATTTCTCTTAGGGATAGTGCTAGTGACGTGACACCATTCTCTAAGTCACAAATTTGTGAAAGCTAGAGAACATATATTTAGCAAGATATGGATCCTATATCAGTATCTGCGTGAATATAGAGAAAAGGGATATTGAGAAATTGACAATTAACTTTTTAAGCTACGGAGAGGTCCCTCCCAATGAACGGTCACAATTTTAATCTTTTGGCTGGACCAGAGGCCGTTTCTTTCTTTCACTTTATCTTTTTTATAATAAAAATTTGAAATAAAAAAATACTCTAGTTTTAAATAAAGCAAATCTTTGTATTTTCTGAAATTTTACAAAAAAAGTTTATATTTTTTCTCATTCTAATATTATTAGCCAAATTTAAATCTGCAATGTGTAAATTTTAAAAATATTTTATTATTATTATTATTAAGTTAAATAGAATCCGCGTCCATTAACTTAAATTCAATTAACGTTCAGTTTTTTTTTTTCTTTTCGATTTAGTCATTTATTTTAAGTTTAAGAGACAATTTGATTTTTTATGTTTTAAAATGTCAACAATATTATTTATTTTTTTTACAAAATATCAAAAAATACATCAATATTTTCAAACAAAACTCATAAAATTAATTATCATCTTCAATATAATAGAAATTTCATCAAATGCATAACTCAAATATTCAAATAAACTCGTATTTTCATCTCCAACAACATCAAATTCATCAAAGAAAGAATGAAAATATGAGTTTATTTAAAGATTTAAGTTGTGAATTTGGTGAAATTTGCATTATATTGGATAATTAATTTTATGAATTTTGTTCAAAAATTTTAATAAATTTTTGTAAAAGAAATGATAACATTGTTGATATTTTAAAATATAAAAAATCAAATTATTACTTAAAATTAAAATAAATAATTAAATAAAAAAACTAAAATATTAACTAAAATTAAATTAAAGAACCACTTATATTATTTAATCTTATTATTATTATCTATTCATTCAAAACATTGAGGAATTTTCCTTAATTTGCGCCCACTTTTAGAACCCTTTTAGGTGGTGCTCATTAGTGTAGGACTAGTATTTTTGTTAATATTAAATTTTCTAATATGTAAATCCCAATAATAAAGACACATTCTTTTTAGCTTCTAATAAGCTCACGAGGATGGTCCCTATAAAGAACAAATGTTGGCATATAATAGGTTGTTTCTTGATGCAAATAATCGAACTTGGTCTTACTTTTGGTTGACAGAAATCATGTTCAGCCCGCCAGATCTAAAAACAAGTTATGAGAACTTAGCTTAAGTTTGAATGGAAAAAATGCTTCTAAATTTTCAAGAAGAGAATTTACATACTGTTATTTGTTACAACTTAAACCACATTTTTCAAGAATTGTCCATTTTGAATTTTGAGACTCAGTTTTTTCTTTAATAAAATATGTCTCTTTGCTTAAAAAAATAATGACAATGTTTATAAGATAAACCAGAGATATAAGATTCATAAAAATCTCCATTACTACTAAGTCACTTTACAATTTAACATTATTAGCGAGACATTAATTATATATATTAAAGATAAATATCATTGTAGATATATCTATTTTTATGGAATAATAAAATTTTGGAATGACTGTAGCCATTCGTTATTGTAACTAAGCTCCAAAAGACTTATAGCTTAGATCGCTACATTGCGTATCAAAATTCCAATTTCAAGTTTTGATTTTGAGGAATTTTCCGCATTCAATCACATGTAAGGTCTCATGGTTTTATAAATTTCTACCTTTGTCCCTTATTATAAGTTTTTATTGTTTTTATTTTTCTCTTATTAAGAAAAGTTGACAGAGAAGGTAATATGTTGATTTTATGTGTTAATGCTCCTAAAATAAAATTTGTATTTGAATATATTAAATTTGACTTTTCAAGATATATTATTGGTATTCCAAGACAAAGGCACCTAATAAATTAAAAAAAAAATTATATGACAAATTCTATTCTAAAATAGTACTTATAACTAAAGAAAAAGATAATACTACTTTTGATTTGATGTAAGATTATTTTAATGTAACAAATTGTATACAAATAATAGATGAGAGTATATTGTGTTTTCATACGATCATTTTTATTGTAAGATCTATTTCAAGTTTTATGTTGTCCTTTTTTAAAGTTCATGATGACCAGACATAATTTGGGCGCAAGACAATATAATTTGAGAATAAAAAACAAAACCCTAAACCCTATCACCCTTTTTCATTTTTCAAAGCCCCTAAATTTCAATTCTTTATTTTTATTTTATTTTTAATCTCCATTGTATAAATGATTCCAAACTAGATTTGTACATAATGAATTTGGAGGTGTGAGTAATATTAACTTGTAATTTAGAATCTTGTACGCTTTTAGATTAGTCGAACTAGAAGCATGAAATGTAAATTTAAATTTTTTTTAAACATCTAAACTAATTAAGAGGTGTAAGAAATTCAAAAAAAATTTAAGATAGCATTTATATCTCCGTATTGGTCAATTCAGATAACATCCAATTGAATTAGTTAGTCCAAAAAAGATTAAAATCAACAAAATTAAATTAAATTTTGGGAAGCTTTAGAGAAGGTATTGGGGGTGAGAAGAGGAATCTCTATATAATGAGAAGTGTACTGTGCATCCCCACAGTTTAACCTGCCACCCCCCCATAATTTTTTATTGACTAATCTACCCTTTTTATTTTATATAAAATTTATCAGTAAATTTACTACACTATTTTCTCACCCCCACTTTCGAAAGTTTTTAAAAAAATTTTATTAATCGAAAGTTTCAAACTTTCGAAACAATCAGAGGTTAGATTTCATCAACACCTTCGAACCTTTTGTGAAAAATCCAAAGTTTCGAAATGCAATTTTGACAAAAATCACAAAACATTCGAAACTTTTCTTAAGTATGAAAGCTTCGAAGCGTGCATTTGCTGAAACATTCGAAACTTTGCTTAAGTCTGAAAGCTTCGAAGCATGAATTGGATTAAACATTCGAAGATTTGGTTAAAGCTGAAACCTTCGAAACCCAAATAACATTTCGAAACTTTGCTTGAAGCTGAAAGTTCCGAAAACTATTTTTCCAGCAATTTCGAAAGTTTACATCAATGTCAAAGTTTCGAAATTTTCATTTTTTTAAAAAAATTTATCATTATTTATATATACTATTATTTATATTTATTATTATTTATATTTATTACTATTTTTGAAAACAGGTATGAGTAGAGTTGAGGTTCCTGCCTCAAGAAATATAATAGATTCTACGGACAAATTTATTACCGATCAGGTATTAATATTACTGATAAT
>NC_021167.2:8946243-8973202 GCF_000331145.2 Cicer arietinum | reverse complement strand
GAAGAAGAGAGGAAATTTGTCAATGACATGACAAAGTATAAGCTTGCCCCCAGATTCATCCTAAATGCTTTGAAAGAGAGAAATAAAGCTAATCTGACAATTCCAAGTCAAATATATAAAGCAAAGAGAGAAATAAAGCTAATCCTAAATGCTATGTAAAATAAATATAATTAAACATTTATATAAACATTCATTTAATTTAATAAACTTAAACACAAATAATTAAATATAAAATAAATTAATTTAATACCTCTCCTTCCCATAACCTCCGAGCCACGTGATGCTCATACTGTGTCAACAAAGATGTCACTGTCGGTCCTCCGGGAAATCCGGTCTGCTGATCCTGCTCATCAATATCATCAGCATCATCGGACTCATCAGCATCAGGATGTGCAGAAGTATCAGGAGTATCATCAGCGGTCTGCTCCATCTGTGGCGGCTGAGGGACATCCTCCTCCATATGTGCATGCTCGGTGGAGTCAACATCATCGTCCTGAACCTCCTGTTGTCTTCGACGACGCTGCCTAATAGGACGATTTGCTTCGTTGCGTCGTCTGTTTGATGCTGTTGGTGGAATTCTCTCTACATCATCATGTCTGTCACCTATGATGTTACGAATAATCTGACCAAAGGCACCTCTCATTCTAGGCACTACAATATATCAATATACCAATATTAAAAACAAATGAAAAAAAATTTAAAAAAACCCAAATAACATTTCGGAAGTTTCACTTGGAAACCAAACTTTCGAAACCAAATTTCGAAACTTTCTATCAATCTCAAAGTTCCGAAGCCCAGTTTTTCGAATCTTTCAGAAATGCTCGAATCTTTTACATTTCGAATATTTCATCTTCAAGGAAACCTTCGAAACTTTTGAACTTCGAATGTTTCAAGTTCAAGGAAAGGTTCGAATGGTTGAACATTTCTGGAAAAAAATGGCTTCGAAGGTTTGACATTCATAGAGAGTTTCGAATGTCTGGAAAAAGTTGGAAAAAGAAAGGCTTCGAAAGTTTAGGATTCAAGGAAAGGTTCGAAGGTTTGGAAAAATCTGGAAAAAGCAAGGCTTCGAATGTTTAACATTCAACGAAATGTTCGAAGGTTTTGGAAAAATCTGGAAAAAGCAAGGCTTCGAATGTTTAACATTCAAGGAAAGGTTCGAGAAATCCTTACTTTTTCACTTCGAATGTGTCAAAGGTTCGAATATTTGGTAGGGTGGGAGAATCGGATGTTTCAGAGTTTCGAACAAATGGGGGAAAAAAAGGAAAGTTAATTTTTTTTAGGATTTTATAGTTAAAATTAGGGGTAATATGGTCTTTTACTTATAGTTGGGGGGATGGGAGGTAAAAGTGGGGGGTGCGCAGTACAATTCTCAATTTTGTCAGTTTTCCAGGCCCAGTCCATGATAGCTTTTGCCGAAGCCCAATGTATGTTTTGGATTTCAAACACAATCCTAGACACATTGTACTTTTAATTAAAAAAAAATTAAAATTTACCCTGTACTCTCCTGTATCTCAAAAACTAAAGGAAGATATCAAAATATTTTCATATATATAAAAAGTTGTTATTTTTTTTTATTTCTTCATTTTAATATTTTCGAAAAAGAAATAAGTGTAAAAAGAAATCTAAAAAACTTTTTTTAAGTAAGTTTTCTGGTATACAACTTCTACTCGGAAAATTTGAAAAAAAAAAAATCTTTACAGAACATCATTTTCGAAAATCTTTTTTGAAGTTTTTCAGAACTATCGAAAAATTTATTTTAACTTTTTCGAAAAACTTACACTATCGGGAAGTGACATTTTCAGAAGCTACCGAAAAACTTCATTCACAGGTTTTTTGGTAGACGTTTGATTTTTTATAAAATATTTTTTAAATTAACTTTTTTGTTTTATTTTTTTTTATTATATTATTATTTATTTAATTCATTTGATATTAACTATTTTTTTTCCAGTTGGTACGCTTAGAGTTTAGAGGTAGAGACGATAGGAAGAATACGTTACTTTGAATCTTCATCTTTTATAGATGCTACTCCGAAAAGGATTGCCCAGAAAGAATTCGTCCGATAACATAGCGTAAAAGACGATAATTTATGGTGTATTAATTATTAATTATTATAGTGTATTAATTATTACAGTGTATTAATTATTTATGTGTGTATAGTGTATTAATTATTTATAGTGTATTTATAATATATTAATTATTTAATAGTGTATTTATAGTGTATTAATTATTAATTATTTATGGTATATTATTATTTTTTTTAAAATGGTGTACCAGACATCTTTTTTAGAAATTTTTTCAAAAATACCTGATATATCGGAAATCTTTTCAATAAAGTTTGTCGAGAGTATAATTTTTTCACTTTTATACCGAATTTTTTTTTTAAAGTTTTCCGATCAAACCTTTTGTACTAGAAAACTTTAAAACAGTTTTCCGTAAATAAATTGTGTATAAGAATTCTTCAGAAATAAAAATTTAAAAGTTATTGAAAATATTTTTTCTAATTTCTGAAAAGATAAAATAATAAAAAAAACTTTAAATTAGTAAAATAGTAAAAAAAAAATTAAGAGTGTAGTTGATATTTTTATAAAATTATGAGAATATAATAATAAAAATGAGAGTACAGAGTAAAAAAAAAAAAAAAAAGACTCAATGTATTTTCAACCAAACTTGGGGTTGGGTATTTTATTTTCGGATGTATCTTTTTACCTTTATGGTAGAGTTTGGTTATCACGTAATTGACACTTGACAGCCTAAAAAAAGAGCTGTCCTCTCATTGCAGCCACATATATACTCAAGCGACGTGGCTTCACAAAAACTAATGTCATCTAGTGGAAAAATATTTATTATTTTTATTTTAAAAATTGTGATAATTTTACTTCTTAATAAAAAGTTACAAGACTTCTAAGTTTTTAGAAGTATTAAAACTGATAAAAATATTGTTTATATTATTTTTGATAATGTATATTCTTTAAATTTTATCTCTATGATAATAATTTATTTTAAAAATATTTTATTAAGCTAAAATGAAGACACATTTTTGAAATAATACTTTCATTAAGTTAATGAGACTTAAGTGTGTTTAATTTTATAGTACAGAGAGTTAAAAATAATTTCACATACATAAAATTAATTTTGATATATTTAGATGATGTCAATTATAATTGATTTTTATTTCTTAAATTGAGAAGAAGAGTGATATAGGTGGAATAAATATGGCAAAAGTTGGATCGAAAAGATAGGGTCATACAAGATTTATTTGGCAATAAAAAGGTTTGAATGGGAAGCTATGAGTTTCAAGATACTAGGTTGGAGACCCCATTGGAAAAGAGTTGATTACAATGTATGGAATTAGAAAGCAATTTGTTGTTTTGTAAGGATGAGTTATCAATCTTTAAGTTTTAACTCAATTGGAAAATATTGATATTATTAAATATCGAAAAAGATTAAATTTATTTGCTGGAATTTATATTAAAGTATATTTTTTTTAGAGTTTAAATTTATTTTTGGATTATAGATTTAAGATGAACATTATAGTATTCACTCCTTTTCTAAATAAAATGAAACTTTTAAATTTTTTTTTTTTCCAATTCTTTAGTTAGACAATCTATATCAACTCCATAACTTCTATATCTTTAGTGTAACAACCGGTCATTTCATCAATAATGATAGACGCAATATACGAAGGAACATATTACAAATGCATTTATTAAAAGTCCGGTCATTTCCGGCGGTTTAAACCGCCACAAATAACTACTTTTTATTTCCATTGATCGTGCTTGACAAGCCCTTCTAATAGATCGATAAGAAAAGGCCCACACAGTAGCCCATAAATAATATATTTGAGCTCAACCTCGGTGACATGGGCTACAAGGTAAAGGCTCAACTAAGGCACATAATAAAAGATGAACAAATATTGAAAACCAGAACTAAAAAAAATAAAGTGAGAAAATTTGGCAAAGGGCCGAAGAATACAAATTTTCTTTTAATCCAATTATCTTTTTTTTTTAATGTTTCTTCATGTGTTCATTTTTCCATTTCAATTGTCTTATAAATTCAAAATGATACCCTTTATTTATACATTATTTATAATCTTAATTTACATTTTAATAAAAAATCATAGATTGTCCCATAAGTGTAATTCAAATAGCAGCTGGATGAACATTTGATATGTTAAGACGCGAGTTAGAACACAGAATTCTGCTACTATATATTAATGTGTTTGAGTTTTTTCATTAGACTCTTTAGAGAAAAAATGTTGTAGATTTTGAATATGTTAATAGGAAAAAAATTATTTTGATCATTGAACAAGATTTGTAAGGCAGGAATTTGAAAATTTGATCTTCACCCTTATGCTCATATTATCGATCATATTGTGGGTTCAAATACCTTTCTTAAAAATTGTCTTTTTCTCACCTATGCGTGAAAGAACACCATTATAGATTGATTAGCTAAATTGAGCACATCTAAGAACAATGGTTTCACTATTTTACCTCAATACTCTTTCTTCCTCCACCTTGTGTGATGTCATGGGGAGAGTGTCTTTGAGAATATAATTTTGTTTTTTTTTCCTATGAGTTGTTTATTTTCCATTTGATCAAAGAAATGAACAAGATGCAGAGTAGCAATTTTGAGTCATGTACATGGAAAAGGTGGGGAAACAAAAGAAAATTAATACTACATTTGTTCCTATATGTAATGTTCATTTCATTATTAACAAGAATTAAAAAATATAGTTTTCACATTAAGTTTGTGAATATTCTACGTCACTTTTCAAAACTATCCTTCAATTATTGATCAAGAGATAAATAGTTGGTCATTTGATTTTTTTTATATTTAACTAAAGGTAGAGAGTCATTAGATGATTTAATGGTTTGAAGAAGTTGAAGCGACAAAGAGATTTTGAATTCAATTTTTCTCTCTAATAAAATTGACAACTAATTATTTCTATTAACTATTTTAAAAAGAATAATTTAATTAAAAATATTTTGTAAAAAACTAATCAATGCTTATGCTTCTTATAACTTGAAGAATATATAATATAAATTGACAAATTTGATTAGGGTCTTACACGAATATAGTATAACTTTTGTCCCTCAAAATACCTTATTCATATATATATATATATAAATATAAAAGTTAAAAGTTAGATTAGTATGGGAATTAAAATAAAATTATAATAATAACATAATTAACGTGTGACGCACAAAAGTCTTTTAAAAAGTTTTTGCAATAATAAAATTATAATGAATGACATAAAAGTGTGACACACATAAAAGTCTTTTAAAAAGTTTGTGCTATAACACATTTAAAGCCATACATTTATAGATTGAAGCCATTACATAGTATATCAAAATAGAAAATAGATACTCTCATATTTGAGAGTTCATTTAAATCCTCATTTTTTTATTATAAGTTATTCACAATAAAATAGAAAGCGAAAAGAGAATAAATAAGAAAGCAAAAAGAGATTTAAGTATAGAGATGTGCACACTGAAAAAAATAAGAGAAAAAAAGGAGAGGATATATTCCCACCAACATGCTAATTTTTTAGAAGAATACATAATCAAATATACAATTTTAACACATTATAAAATGAGTTAAAAAAATTAGTCAATAAAAAAGTATAAAAAAAAAAACAGTATAAGAAGTCTTATAATATTAACAACAAAATATAATAATATTATTTATATGTATTTAAATTGGCTAATCTATAAGGTGCAAAACACATTTTATACAGACTATTGTCTTTTGTTTTTTCATATATACACTTTTAAAGAAGTTTGTAATTTGTCTATTTAAAAATATTTGAATTATTTGAGCTATTTGTTTTATTTTTAAGTAAATTTAAATGTACTTATAGTTTTTAACCTTTATTTAAAATTAAATTTTGATTCTTTTAATTTAAAAATTGAATTTTTAATCCCTATATTTATAAGTTGTAAATTTTTGTTGATTTCCTTTCATTTTATATGATGTATCGTGTTTAATTATTACGTGTTAATGATGTGACACAATTGAATTAGATAAATTTAAATTCATACCATTAAACAATGTTATTTTTTTTCTTCTTATTTAACAAAGGTTCACAAGTGCCATTATTAATAACAATGTAAGCAAGAATTAATGAAGAAAAAGAGAAGAATGTTCAATATGATTATTTGTTATTCAATTCAATTGTCCAACATCACTGTTATGTCATTAACCAGTATAGGAGGATCAAGATGGAACTAACAAAATTTCACAAATTGTAAAATAGAAGGATGAAGATCTTAATTTTAGAAATTCTACAAATTAAATAATATAAATGACTAAAAGTACATTTAAACCTTTTAAATATAGATCTACAGTTAATTATCTATAAAGGTGGTTGACTCACGGTATAATTCACCTTACAATATAAATTAGATATTGAGACTACACATGTTATAAAGTCATGTAACCCTTCTTTTCTTATGAAAAATTCAAGGGTAATGGAATTATGTTCTAGTTTAAAATATGTAGGAAAAACTTTAAGGTACATTGACCATTCTTATACATTTGTTTACCGTTAATCCTAAAACTATTTAAAATCTAATACATATCTTTTACTATAAGATCAAATTATTAGAGTTCCGTATAACCCTTCATATTATTTTAACTTTATTTGTAATATGTTAAATTCATAATTATATAATACTTAAGATATAAAAGATTTTTTTGAATAAGTTGTTATTCATTTTATAGAATCTCTTTGAATGTCTATTGCACTAATTAATTTTTACCCCAATACCCCTATTTCGTTTATATTTTTATAACAAAAAACAAATAGATAATTTACTAGCATAAATTGTTTTTTTAAAAAGACAATTTTACCAAATGTACGCACTACAAGAAAAACTTTTGTTATCTACGACAAAATTTGTCTTTATCCAAGACAATTTGATAGGTAACGTAAAATTAGTTATAGATTATCCACTGACACAAGTTCGTAGTTAATTCGTTCTTAGGTAAATATTTACCCATAGACAAATAATGATATATGGTTACACAAGGAATATTTGTGGATAAAACAAATAATGGAATCTCCATGAGTAATGTTACTCATGACCTTTTTATGGATAAAGATGTAAATACTTACCCACAAACAAGTCATAAGTAACATTATTCAAAGACAATTCTTGAAAAATTGTGTCCTTTTTTACTTGATATTTATAGTTTTACCCATCACATGGCCGTGGGTAAATTACTCACAAAAGGAACATAGATAATAACATTCAAATTGTGTCGTGTACTTATGGAATTTTTGTGGGTAATGAAAAAATGATATTCAGTACATTTTTGTTTTTTACTGCTTGCTATGTTTTTTTTAATCTATTTTTAAAATAAATTTTAAGCATAACCAAACATCACAGTCAAAATAGAGTGAAGTATTATCTAAATAGTGTTGTCAAAATACATAGAGTGTCTACTACAAGTCTCAAAATAGGGACAATTTACACTACCATAAGCCTCAAAGTAAATACACTGTTACTACTATAATTAGTTTCAAAATACACACAACGACACTTACGTAAGATTATATATAGATAATGTCTATATGTCTAAGTAAAAGATGTAATTATAACTAAATGAAATTGATACAAAAATTAATCTTACTCTTTGTCGTCATCACCGTTAGACTCATCCTCATTATAATTTGGATGACGACAACCACATGAGGACTCAACCTGTGTTAAGCATCACTTTTTGCCAATGTTGCTAGCTGAATTTAGAGCTTTATAGTGCGTTGCTCTATTTGTTGAACTTCCTTTTGTCGATGTTGCTCTGTTTTCCTTAGCTCCTCTCGTGTCTCATGTTCTGCCTTTTATGTTTACTCCTCAACTACTACTATATATGCAGCTACCTCGTAAGAGTGTTGAGACAAGACATACGCACAACCTCTATATGAACAAGAATTTGAGATTAAATTTGCAACACCTGATCTATAAAGCGAGGATATATCTCTGATACCATAGATACACCATTTATTCTTTCTCCCAACAGATTGAATCCACATGTCTAAGTGAACTTCCTTATTAACCATTTGACTACCACTACTAGATGTTTCTCCACCTTTGGAGGCCTACTACAACTTACCTTGAAATGCTTCATGCTCAAATAGAAAATAATGTAACATAATCAAATTATTTTTACAAGAAGTACAAATAAAAGAATGAATGGTTTAATATTCCTTACATATGTCTTTTTCCTCTGTCATCAACCTAAGAGTTGTCCTTCTTCTTAGTGTGAGTTTATTTATTAAAAAAAACCCAACCAATGTGGGATCTCTACCTAACTCTCCAGCCTTACAAAAAATAATAAACATCAAAACAATGAATAAGATGAGAGCCACATTCAACAACACAACAAAACATCAAAATATTTCAGTAAAATAGCTCTCTGCATTATCAAACAGCAGCTCAACAAAACATTTCAGCAAAATAGCTATATGCATTCTCAAACAACAACACAACAAAACAATACAAATAACAAATAGTTGACATGTCCTTGAGCCAAACACTAAATGGTTATACAATGAAGATTTTAACATAGAAAGTGTATCATCCGAATGGTATGCTCAACAATGGATATAGATCCACCAGTATGGATAGCTCATCCTTTAGAAGAAGGTGTAAACATACTACATATTATCTATCACATTATTATTAGCCAATGTGTAGCATATTAGCTTATAACATGTCCATGATTTTTATTTTACAATGTGTAGTTTTTTTTATAAGACTTTGATTTCAAGCACCATAGATATAATCATTATGCAAATAAGCATGAAAACATGGAGAAGAAGAAGAAAATTAACCTTACCTATTAACCGTCACTAAAATAGGACCACAAACGAAAGTATACTGGAGGCGCGAACAGTGGCACAAACAGCAGTGAGGGAACATCGAAAACTAAAAAAAGGGAAATTATTGATCAGATAGTAACTTTACCCAACAAATAAGATTAGGAAAATTTGAGTTGATACACAAATATTCAACAACATATGAATTCACTATATGTAGAAACACAAACATTTAAACCTACAACAACAACGAAGTATTTGAGTAGAAAACGTACAAATTATTTAGCTATAACACAATCTAAAAACCACAACAAAAATAAAAACCATAAGTCAGATTATGATTTAAATATAAACAGAAAGTAAGAGTAAACATAAGTCATCACAAATCTTTTCATACAAAACCACATTCACACCAACATTAGTGTTCACATAAGTTGAAACCAACCACTAATTCCATCACATCAACCACTAATTCATTTCAATTCACCACCAATTTTTCAAAGACTATTATGGTTTGATATTGAAAAAAAAAGATCCATAGTCATTCAATTCATCGTCACTAATTTCATTTCATAAGTCATTTCACTAGATTCCTTTTTTTGGAACCAATTTCCTTAGTTTCATAATTTATGTAGTTTCCAATATAAAATTATAAATCCTTTATACATAATTGATTGTGTTGAGATTCCTCAGGTCAGTAAATGTTTACCCATCTCAGATGCACATAGATGGCCCCATTTCGAATTTTATGTGATTAAACTAATAATGAAAAATAAACAAGGAAATTATGTACTATTAACGGGATATAATGCAAATCTGTAAATCAAGAAAACAAAAATGTTCTTCCATCCCACATAAGTAATTCCCATCAAACACTGAAGCATGCTAACGGCTAACACGCGAACATAGTATCCATTATACTCATACCATACTAAACTTTTAATATGTCAGACCATAAAGTCCAGTCGCACGCATATTCCCACACCTCCTTCTGAAGCAACAACCACAACTTTTCAATAAAATAAAATAAGCAGTACTCTTCTCAATGACATTTGATTGTGAAAAGAAAACTTACGAAAATCGGTCATCAATTTATATTTAATAGACACAACATAGAATTAGTAAGCCAATTAACCCACGTCAAATTTAAGTATTATTCACCTTACAAATGTACTAGAACCATGGAATTATTTTGATATTTTTCACAACGCTATGAATATTTTTGAAACCCGTATCAAAGATGATAGAATTCCTCACAACACATATATTCCAAGTTACAACAAGCCAAATGAACCATTTTGGCCTTGCTGCATTTTTTGCCACTGAAAACATCACATAAGGACAAAAATTGAAACTCTCAACTTGTTAAGAATGACTTAATTTCCAAATTTCGAAAGTGAATTGGCAGAGAAAGAAATATATATGATGACACATTTCAGGAACAAATTTGAAAGAATAAAAAAGACATACTACATTATTTTGATCTAAAGCAACCTGTCTAACTATAAGGGACCCAACACCAAGAATCAGATACGTCCATTTGCAACCAGACACCCAAAAGAAAAACATGAAGCTAGACTTATAGTTGAAAAGGGCATGGTGGCACAATCAAAGTTCACTTCATATACAAACTACCCCAAGTTCTCAGACAAAAAATAATCACATGTAAATAGCATAACCAATGCACATTGCTATAACACAAATCAACTACAAGAGTTAGGGATTTTCAAGTTCTTACATGTGAAATAAAGGATTTGAGATACAATATTGCTACCAACACCCCCCAAATTGCTATTCACACGCCTCAAAATTATAAAAAAATCAAAATGCCCAAAATGCCCCTGCCATCAATGTTACACATTTATTATCTCATAACTCACATTTATCAACTTTCATCACACCTCATAACTCACATACAAAAATCATCAGTATGTTTTTTTTTTTTTTTGTGGGATTTTACGTGAACTCGGTTCACGTACGTTTTGGAGTTACGTGAACTTAGTTCACGTATGTTTAAAAAAAATTAAAAATCTCACACTTTACGCAATTTGAATTTACGTACATATACGTGAACTCAGATTGTGTAATCAATGAAGTTTGAAACTTGAATCCTCATAGTCTACGCAATCTGAATTCACGTAAACCTACGTGAACTAAGATTGTGTAATTATTGAATGCTGAATAATAAGCCATGTACGTGAACTGAAATTGCGTAAACATTTCAGTATATACGCAATCTTAATTCACGTGTGAATTAAGATTTGGAAATCATTGAAGATTGAAAATCAAACCAACGTGAACTCAATTTCACGTAAGTTTATGTGAAGTGAGTTCACGTAGTGTAATTAAATTCACGTAAACTTACGTGAAATTAAATTCACGTAAATGTTAACAAAATCTTGAATATGGTTAATGATGATTGATGGGGATTGATGGTGATTGATGATAATTACTAATGATTTATGAAGATGGTTAAGGTTGAATAAAATGAAGAAGATGAAGAATGTGTTGAATGAAGATAGAATAAAGAAGAAGAATAAGATGAGTTAGGTTAATGAAGAAGAAGAAAGGGAGGGTAATTTGGGAATATTAATTTTTTAAAATATTTGAGGGGTGTGGGTAGTAAATTAGAGGGTGTTGGTAGCAATATTGTTTGAGATATTAAGAATTTTAGTGAACTGTCCGAAAACAAAACGAGAAAAGGAGTTAGGGTTTGCAAATCAATTAATAAACCATTTCTTCCTTCATTTACTCAATAAATAATCATGAAAATAGAACAAATTAGAGAGCAAACGAGAAAGAGACATAACAGAAAGAGAACAAGAGAATGAGATATAATGAGATAGCGACAGAGAACATGTGAAAGAGAGGTAATGAACGTCGAGTTGACAACCACAACGGTTTGATTCACAGGGCGGTGACAATCCGAGTTGGAAGAAGAAGAATGGTTAAGGGTTGTATAAAGATAAGTGATAATGAGTGAATTTTTTTAATTGAGAATGAGTGAGTCTTTTTAGTTAATTGAAAATGAGGCGTTGTTTCACATAAATCAGAATAATTGTAGAAATTAATTAAAAAAAAATAATTAATTTTATAAAAAATATACACGGTTTTTTCGTAGATACCAAATAATTTACTCATGGAGTAAGATTTGTGGGTAATTTTCTGAAGGTATACAAATGTTTTCTTATAGTGATGTACCAAATATCTTTTAAACATTTTTTATTGGCTTTAGGAGAATTAAACATGCGTATAAGTTTTTTTTTATATAGATACAAAAGTGTAGGGTTAAAGAATGGTATGTGAGTATAAAATAGAAAAGACATTAAAGTTCACTAAATATTTATAAAATAAAAATTACATTTGTCGTTAGTGATATTAGTAGAAACTGTGAAAAACATGTAGACTTTGCATTAGACGTATTTTTTCAGGAGCAGGCAGGGCCACAACACTCCCTATATTTTTTTTTATAAAAAATTTATAATTAACAATGATAAAATTATTAAAATAATAGTGATTAGTTACTAAAATATTTTCTAACCTTTATGTTTTGAGAATTTGACCTCACCTTTTTCCTCTCCACCTCTCTCCCTCTCTTGTTCTCTGCTCATATTGCACTCTCTTATGTTGGACACTCCTTCTCAGTTGTAGAGGCCAGCCACCAACGTCGTTTCTTGGTCTTAATACTTAGACTATCTCAATTTACTTCTTATATTTTTTTAAGTTCTTACTTTTTTCCTCTTCTACTTAAGTAATTTTTCTTAATAAATAGAGTAAAAAATAAATGTCAATGATTCTTGTCAGCAATAATCTTCTTCTTATCTTTACCACAATGTAAAGGATATTATTCAATAGTTCTTAAATCACAACCAAGTCACTGATATCATATTATAAATTACGTGATTGAAGAGATAAACGAAAAATGAGGTGGATAAATTTATACTAATAAAATATAATCAAATTAATACAACGAGCTCTATAAACAGATAAACTACCTAATATCGAATGATAAATTAACTAATAAAAAAAATTAATTCAAAAGTTGAGAGATAATGGTTGGGATGATTTATTGAAAAATGTGATATTATTTTGTGAGTAGCATGATATTGATTCCCCTTATTGTAATGCTATTTATATAGAACGCGAATGGCGCACTCGTCATCAATATGATAACATTACAGTGGGTCAACAATATAGAATGAATCTCTTTTGTGTTACAATTGATCAACAATTGTAGGAATTGTATCACAAACTTTGTGCACAAACAATGGAGCTTTTGAGTCTAAGCAATAATTTGGTTCCTAAAGATATTTAAAAAGCATTCGATATGGACAATATATGTACTCTTGTAAATAAATTTTATCTTCTGGATTTTAATTATCAAGAGAGAATTATTTTGAGATTTCAATTAAAACACTTTATTCTTGATATTGTTGGTCATCAAGATTTAAATTATTTGTCGATTATGTCTGAATTGTATAAAGCTCTAAAAAAATAGGGAAGGCGGATATATATATTATTTGATTGATCGACTAATCCGCTTTATCGTAACTCTTTCAGTTTTTACAGCTACTACAGAAAGATCATTTTCAAAAAGAAGATTATCAAGACAAGACTGCGTAACAAGATGGAAAATGAATTTATTGCTAACAATATGATACTTTATATTGAAAAAGAAAGAGTTGAAAGTTTTAGTTCTGATTCAATTATCGATGATTTCAATGCTTTAGAAGAACGAACGACACAATTTTAATTCGATGTTAATGTCTCTTTTCACATATTATATTTTTATTTTGTATTGATGTTATGTTGAATTTTTGATAGAACTATACGACTTTTATGAATTTCAATTATAATATTTTAGTTAATATTTATATCTCCCCCAATATTTTGTGCAAAATCTGTCACTGACATTAGATAAATAGTAATCATGAGATAACGATTTCACATGTCACATGCATTTCATCAATAATCGAGATGTGTTGATTAGAGTTTAGTTATTAGGATTAAAATTTGTAATTTGTTTATCTCTTATTTTTTAAAAATTTATGGATATCATTAACATATTTTTAACTTTCTTAATCATTAAATTTAATTGTACTGTTTTTATTTTAGTCTCAATAGTTTATTTTCTAAATAGCATTTGGCTACTACTGATAGTTGTGATTCTTAAGCTAGTTCTATGTTAATTTTTGTCTAAATAAATATTTTGATGTTAAACACCAAGTTATTTTTGCTAAGTATATTCAGTACCAAACTACCAATATATGCGTCCTCGACTGTGTTTATTAATTTTTGCCTAAAAAATACTCAGCTGGTTATGTTTGGCCCAGTGTTATTTCATTATCTTCTACTTAAAAGAAGAAGTTGGGCCAAACATGTTTTATAAGAAGCTCCAGTAACATAAATAATTTTTTCTTATACATAAATAAATAAGAAAAGTTGGGCCCAATATTTCTTATAGATATAGTAATAAATAAATAAACAAAATACTTATTTTAACAATTAGATTTAAGTATAAAAGTAATGTTTAAGGTAACCAAAAACTAAATTAAGTTACCAAAGTATATTTGGGCTTAAGAAAATAAGTGTTTTTAATTTCAAAGTATAAAAGTGACGCTTAAGTTAACAAAATACTAATTAAACTATAATAATCTTAATTTATTAATATTATTTTTAATTTATGAAGTGAATGTATTATATTTAGCAAACAATTGAAAGTTATTTATTGTTCCAAGAAAACACGACATACAGTATGTGAATATAACCTCTTTTGAATTATTTAACAAAACACATATTAAATTATAAATTATAGATTTAATAGCAATTTTAATTCTTTTATATTTACTGAATCACGAAATTGGTCTCTTTATTCTAAAAGTTGATAATTTTAGTCTCTCACTCTAATTTTTTAATTAAAAAATAGCAATGTGACACGTTTTAAATAACGTGTTATATGATAATATGACGTAAAATGATTAACATCCATAAAATCCGAATAAAACATCTTAAAAATTTAACTTTCAACTTCATGAAATTGCATCTCACATTATTTAAAAGACGTCAAAGTGTCATTTTTTTAGTTCAAAAATTTGAGAAAATGTCCAAAATCGTCGACTTTTAAAATAGATGAACTGATTTCATAAATTGTTAAAAATAGAGGAACCAAAACTACAAAAGTTTAAATTGTAATATTATTTAATTATTAATATTTGGTTTTAAATACACTTTTGATCTTTCTATTTTGCACAAAATGAACTTTTAGTCTCCTCAATTTTAAAATTGGTTTTTTGTCGTCTATTAACTAGTTCTTGAGATTTTTTTGGTCTTCGCCATTTTCAATAACATTACATTCTCATTAATTACATAATATTTAGATGACATTTGTAAGTTAGATAAAATATTTTTTATGTCATTATTGTTGTTATTAAATTTATTTATATATTAAAATATTAAAAGTTAATTTATCTTATTTTATTTATATATTAAAATACTTAAAATTAAAATTTAAAAGATTTAAATGAAATACATAAAATTTTATTTATTTTATTTTAAATATTATTTTTAGTAATTAAATTTATTAAAATTTAAATATTATTTAATATTTATTTGATTTATATATTAAATATTAAAAATAAACTTATTTTATTTACAAATTATAAAAAAATATACATAACCTCCTTTGTCTTTTATCAAAAAATAAATTATGTAAATATAACCTCCCCTAAATGGAACAAATTATTGCCATGCTGAAAACAACATAAGGGGGCGTTTCATTTGTTCAAAAATAATGGATTGGCAAAAAAACTTGAATTGTACCCCGTTTGGTTTCTAAAATATACGACAAAAAGTTAGAGGTGGGATGTATAAGGTTTTGCAAGATCCAAAATCTAATATGATAAAAGAAATTTAATGTTTAGATTTGGCATGTTACGTGTCTCTCATGAGTTTATTTCTAGGGTTGAGTTTAACATTTTTTAAAATTTGGTAGGACTTATTAACTTTCTTAAAGAAATATATAATGTTATTAAATAAGTAATTAATTTGAATATCTCTGAATATACTATTTTAAGGTTTAATATATATTTGTCTCTATTTTCGACTATTTTGTCTTTGAATCTCTCTAAATTTTTCGTTATTTTATTTATGATGATTAGTATCTATTAAAGATGATAAAATGGTAGGTTTGGATTTGTATAATAATTAATGAAATGAAACAATTTATTAATCCATTAAGATTCACAAAAAATTCGTTAATTCAATTAATTCACCTAACATAAAATACAATTTAATCTATCAATTATTATATTTTAATAGATGGATATCAATTTGATCCCGCTAATAATATTTTTAATTATTTTAATAAGATATATACATGCAATAATAATATTTTTTATTATTTGTAAATATAACTTTATTTATTATAATAGAAACTTTTAACAAAAAGTTATATATTTTTAAAATGATTTAAGAAAATGTTTTTATATTATTTTTAAAACAGTGATTGTCTTAAAAAAAAAGTAATTTTAAAATATAATTTAATAAATTTTAAAAAAACTTTTTTTTAATATTTAAAAGTATTGTTTCTTAATTATTTAAAAACCTTTTTTAATTTAAAAAATATGTAACTTTTTATTATTAATTATATAACGGAGACGGTAGATGGTAACGGTCGGCCAGTGGCAGAGTTTCGTTAACCATCGTCTACCCCAGATTTTTTAATAATTTTTTAAATAATACTATAATTTTTATTTTATTTTATATGAGATATTTTATTTGTTATAATAATTTTTACAAAAAATATTACTACCCTTATTTTACTTATAAAATACTTATAACTTTTGTCAATAACAATTGATCTATTTTATATATTTTGTTGACCAAACTAGGATCAGACTTTAAGTGTAAGGTGATACAAAATTTATATTTGGATTTTTTTTACCTAAATTCTAAAATTACTCTTATAATGTGTTTTCAAAGTGAAATGTAGAATTGTGATCTCATATAATTGAAAAAACTTTTATAGATGAATTTGATTGAATTTATAAATTTAGTTAAATTTTATATAAAAAAATATTTATGTTAAAAAACATATAGACTAACCTAATTACCCTAATTAAATGACATATTATGATACGTCTACATCATCATAATATAAATTAATAGGTGTATATAGACTAAAATTTATTTTACTAACTTTTTTAATTATTAAAATTATATTTTTTTTATTAGATTCAATTTTTAAGATTAAAACAGGGTTTTCAAAATCTTTAAGATGAACCAAATATACAAATTTTTGTAGATTAAATTATAATTCGGATGTCTATTACAACAAAACTAGAGAGAATAATTTATAAAAAAATTACAAAAATAACTATTATACTTATAAAATAAAATTTCCAATCTAAATTTCAACTAATTTTTAATTATAATACAATATAAACCAAATTTTATTTATTACCTCTTTCTTTAATATATTTGTATAAATTTACAACTTAATCGACGACGAATAGTAGAGCTCTACAACTACAACAACATAAATAATAGATTTTTTTTGTTTACTAAAACAAATAAAATAAATAAATAGATAAAATTAACATCTCTTTTATATATCAAATATTTTTAAGACAACAAAATGGTCTAATAGCGTAAAAATTTATCCTACTTCGCATTTCTCTTTTGTAAATCAAAGAGTCTTAATCTTAATAATTATATAATGAAAATGAGAACATACATTTATAATTAATTTGAGTGATCAACGTCACGAGTGTCACAACTCACGACGCGGCCTCTACCACATATCCCCTCCCCCAGTTTTCAACTAAATAATAATGTAATGTAACTTTGACAAACCAAATCTCCACTTTCTTGCTAACTTTACTCTTTTCACCATATATATATATATATAGATAGCATTATAGCCATTTATCAAATTTTAATTTACATTTCACGTGAATAGGTCATGTCTGCTTTCAAACTTAGTTCTAGTACTAACCATATTGAACTTCATTTACAGCTGTGATCCAAAACATAAGTGTGAACAAAGAAAACTTGCTAAACTAAATGTAGTAACTGACAGAAATAAAAGGTTATAGAAAGACATTTTTTTTTAATAAAGAAAGACATGTATTTTAGAAGTATAATAGAGATAAATAATTTTGATTTTAATATTTAGTAGTATATAGCATAAAAAAAAGGAATAATTATCTCGTGTCGAGAGTCATGTTTTAAACTTCACTATTTGTTTTTCTGTCTTTATTATTAAATTTATTTTCTCTTATTCAAGACATAAAATAAATAATGGAGATCAAAACATAATCTCGAAAAAGATAATATTGCACGAAAAGTTTCTGCAAATAGTTGCCATAATAAGGAAGAATAGAATAATACTTTTTCCTTTTCATTATAAATTGATCTTTATCCTTTTTATTCTAGATTGATACTTAAATTATAGTCGTAAATTTGAACTAAGGGAAGGGTAAAGCTTAGTTAATTGAATTAAATGTAATTATTGTTCTTTTTTATGACATAAATTTAAGAGGAGAGGATGATCCTTCATTTTAAAATAGAAAAGATTTTATGTCTTATTAAACACTTATAAATAAATTTATATTTATTTTTTTTAATGATATAATTAGTGAGATTGAATCTATAATCTATCGAATTAAATATCTATCTTTTTATCATCAGACCAAACCATTAGAATTATTATTTGTAACAATAATATTTGTTTTGGATAAATAAGTATTCATTAATGTTAATAGGAGATATTAGCATCAAATTTTATTGAATGTTTTTTTATATTATTTTGTGAAAACTCTTTGTATTAAATCTAATTTATTAATATTATTATTATTATTTTAAATTAAACCAAACTGTATGTATACATTTCAATATTCATTTATAAATAAAATATATATAAGGGCAAATGTTTGACTGATTTGTACAATGGCAACTTGTATATCAATATAGAAAACTTATTCATGTATGATAGTTTAATTTTATAAAAAAATATTGTTTTGTGTATAATAATTATTTTAAATTTTTTATTAGTAATAATTTGTCTCATGTATCATAATTAAGTTTCATAAGGGACAACTTGTCTTATGTACTATGGTTATTTTGAAGTTTTTATTAGTGAGATTTATCTTATGTAGATAATTATTTTAAAATTTATAATCAATAAAAATTTGTTTCATATATGATATATTGCTCAATCTCATAAGTGGTCTACTAGACTAGTGTTTAAAAGTCGTCGAAAATTCTAAGAGAGATCTACAACACTCCTTAGTACGGTTCTCTTGATTTTAACGATTGAGCCAATGACTCGATCGAGATCATTTTGATAAAAATAAAGAAATATAAATGTGTCTTTAAAAATTTAAATCGTCAAATCCATCTCAATAAAATCACTATATATATTAGGTGTAAAGACGGAAAAAACTATTAAATTAAACTTCTAAAAAGTATTGTTAATCGTCGCTAGAATTTCTCAATAGACCACCTATGAGAATCGTCTACCTTAAAATTCACCCTTTTAAATAGTAGTTTTAAATGAACTTTTTATTAATTAAAGTCTTCTTCTTTTATTCTTCTATTTTTAAAAACAGAAAAATAAAATAAAAAAGTAAAAGGAAAAATAGACTGAAGTTAAAAATAATCTGAACCTATGTTCACTCTTCCTCTTCCCTATTCTTATGAGATTGAAAATAAACTCTGAACCCCTATTTTAATTAAGAGTGAGTATATATAGTAGTATCCTTTAGAAAAGAAAATATCTCATAGATTGAAAATCACTCAAGATTTTTATTCAAGAAAATCTTGGTGCACCAAAATATGGATGTGATGGAGTGAAAAGTAGCTAAATTTAGAAGAAGAAAAAAGGTGATTATGCCACTTGTGTATTCCTTTATCTAAAACAGAATGTCCAACATCTGCTTCCCATTATGGACACTGATACTGGTTGGAGCATAATCAATTTGCCACCTATTTCTTCTAAGAATGGAATATAAAATGTGATATCATCTACCATTAATTCTTTTGTGGAATCAAATGCTAGTTATTATTCCAAAATTCCTAGACAAATTATGTCGAGTTGTTGCATTCTAAGAGTTGTGTTTTCTACAGGAGATAAAAAAAAATTATGATATTTATTCAAGAATAAATTGCTTTGTTGTTTGAAACTCAAAATTAGATACATTTTGATATAAAGTTGATTAGCAAAATCTCGTTGGACAAACTTCAATAGCATTCTACCTTCCATACCTTATATAATTTGAAAGTGGAAATTTTAAAATATGTCATAATAATCAATTAATTTTAAAAATGTATCATACCGTTAGTAAAAAGTAACGTACCAATTAATATTTTATTTTTCTTAATAATTATTGTTATTTCTTTCTATAAAAAAATCAAACAACATCTATACTATAAAATTCAAAAACCAAATTCAAACAACGTCTATCTTCGGCTAAAAAAATAATATTATTTTTCTAAATGAAAAACTATTAGTACATTATAATATAATGTCAATTATCAAGGATGGCATGGCATGGCATATCTTCTTAAATTCTGATTGTTTGCTTTTAAAATGTTTGAAATCTCGTTTTTTTCTCCGTAACAATTTGTAAAAGGCTTCATTAGGCTATTTACTTAGTTGTATTTGGATAAGTCTTATAACAGATTGTGCATATAGAGAATGAGAACCAGATATTTTATAAATATTTGAAACGATTAATTAGCCATCTTTTCAAAATAGTTACAAGGTTTGTTCTTCTAATCCTGTACCTTAGAAATCTCACAAGTATTTAGATGATGTTGGAACTTGAAATATTATATCGATTATTTCAATTTTGTTATTTTTAAATTTTTTTCATATCATTTAGATATCTCTCTAATTCTAACTAAATGAACACTATGTTTTGGAAGGTCCCACAAAAAATATGTCTTTTATGTTATAATTGCATTACACGAGTATTCTCACAAACAAGCGCAATAAGAAGTTTGGTCTAAGGTATGTTGAATTCCATGTGGCTTGGTAGATTTGAAAGATATCATCCCAACAAAAAAACAAAAAACTTCTCTAGAAAAAGTATGGTTTTAGAGCCTTTTTGTCCTAGATGTGATTCGACTAAGGAAGATATTGATAATCTTTTTTAAGTATTACGTACATTTGATCAAAACAAGTATGGTTCTAATCTCCTTTGGATGTCCACTTCGAAGGCTACTAATCTTCTTTTATTCATTGGCTTGAAATTATGGTCAATCATATCTTAGATGAATAAACATGTTTTGTTTTATCCTTATGTTATGATATTTGGTATGTTAGCAAAAAAACTAGTTTTGAAGGAAACAATACTTCTCTAATTGAATCCACATGTAAAGTCTCGGGTGTTATGAAGGACCAGAAGAATATTTTGAACACCCGTGTTATAAATTTCTTAGACCTAGGTTTCTATTTCTTCGTCCTCTTGCTCTTCCTTTATTATACTTTTCTATTAAGTTAATGTGGATGAAGTTGGATCGGTAAATAATAAATGAGATGTTGAAGCAAATTATTTGAGATGTTAATGGCTTAGGGATAACTGCATCCACTTAGTGTTTTGAGGCACTTCTAGATTGTGATATTGCGAAAGTTTTGAGTTTAAAATAAGTCATCCAAGTTTACTCTCAACATTAGATTTAGACATGTTTTTTAAGATGATTCTCTTAATGTGTTAAAACGAATCACTTAGTTTCTTTAGACTCAAATTGGATTAAGGATTGTCCTCCTTGTACTTCCTCCTATATTTCAATTGATTTGATTTTTTAATGAAATTTATTTTGATGTAAAAAAGTGAATTACATGATAGAATTAATTGTTTGGAAAATCAGTACAATTTATAGAAGAAATCAATTGCTTGATTCAAACTCTTTACATCTACAATCATTTGCTCTAACTCTTCGTTCAATCTTTTATTTTTATTTTTTATTTTTTATTTTTTATAATTATTTTAAAGTATTCTATTTCTTATTTGATCGATTTTCTCTATTTCTTTCTCTTAGTCTATTTTTTTTTCTATTTTTTATTGGTAATTTTCTATTTCTTTTATGAATTTTTTTTTATCATGTTGATAATATGTATAGGTGTGGATGCTTTAAATAAGGATACTATAGGTTGTGCTGGAGGAACGACTTGCTCGATGGATATAAATGATTATGCAGTATAAGACTCTGAAGCCCAAATAAATATTTATCATAAATTTATTCAAAAACAATTAATTAAGTTCTCAGTTGTTGGAAGACATTAAAAAAATTTCAAAAACTTAGTTTACAAAGATATAAAATATCACATTTACATCATATACACTCTTCATTTTTCTTAATTAAATAGATTGGATGACTTCAAAATATATTACATTAAATATTTTAAATATATAAAATCATATTACTAATTTTCTCAAACTCAGTATCACTTGTTAGAGTGAAAATTTTTCAGCAAAGACTTCCACATTGACCTTAAATTTTAAATTTCACATATAACATATGACATAATTGCGTTTTCACATCAACATACATAAACAATATAAGATAAATCATTAAATTCATAGTAATGAAATAATACACATAAGTACAAATACACACAAACATCAACATCGTATTAACACCATAATATATTCTCAATTATTTATTAATCTTAATATGACATTAAATCTAATTATTCATGTATCATTATTATTCCTTTGAAGAATTCTCTTACTCAACTATCATATCACTCATAACCTTTCACATTAACAACATAACATTAACCACATATTATCTCATCATCATTTAATTACACTAAATCAGTTATCATGGCAATTGTGGTATCAATTATTCACCCCAAGCATCCTTAATCATTAAATATGGTATCACAACATCAAGTATTCACACATACACCATAGAACACAATTAGAGATATCATTACTAGACTCAATCTCTATTTCATATAATCAATCTTACATATCAAAATGCAAATGTAATACTACCTTAAATGTATTATTTATGCTTTCAAATGCAATCACTTTTCAAGGTAGTCTCACTGGCTCGATGAGGTGTTAATATGTTTCATGACCGACATTGCAGGTCTTTCCCCTTTATTTTATTTTAAACTTTTTTATAATGGATTGCAAATCTCCTTACATATTATGTAAGTGACGAACATACACTATTGGTGTAACATTACTAGAATGATTATTGTGTGATGGAGAAGATAATTGATACATTATTTAATTATTTTATTTATAAAAAAAAAAACTCTATAATTGACAACTTAAATATCATTCTCTATCAAGTGAGAGAATCTTACACGTCAATTATTTAAAACTAATTAATAAATTAAATATTCTTTTTTATGAATGATATTAATTTATCATATTCCTTTATGCACAATCATTTTTAATTTGTATGATTGTATTTCGCCTATCTTGAGTACAATTTTACAAACTTTGTATAAATTAAATTATCAATATTATACTAATAACAATCATACCCTATGTTGTCAAATCATGTCAATAACGATTCAAGTATTCTACGGGTATTATAATTTCTTTTGTGACATAATACATGTACATTATATAGTTATATTTCTTATTTATTATCCTTTAAATTATCTTAGTTGAGATTACAATCGATAAGATTTTTTTTAAAAGGTGTGTTGAAATTTATATATTTTATGCAAATCAATTTTATTCTAATGATTTATATTTTTCTATTTTAATGCATATTATATATATAAAATTATTTTTATTTTATTTTAAATAGATTACAATTCTTAGTATTATGTAAGTAGTGGCATATTCTATCAGTTTGACATGATCATTGTGTGATAGAAAAGATAGTTGAATATTTTATTTTAAAAAATTTTAGACCGACAAATCAACTATCCATCTCTATCAAGTGAAATAATCTTACATGTCAAATTAACTAAAAATTGAGAAACAAATATAATCAATTGTTCAAATGTATATCTTATTTGATTATTTAATAGATATTTTATATGTTCATGATACTTATAATGAGGATATTATAGTCTTTTTTCAAATAAATTCTTAAACACTTTCATTATATTTTATTACTCTCAATAAACATTGTGATCTCAAAATTTCTATATAATTTATTTACTGTATACTATTATTTTAAATAATTACAAATGGCAACTTTGGAATATATACTTTATATATTTTTACATCGCTATTTTATTGTCGTTCTTTGATAATTATGAAAGTTTATGATCATTTTCTCTTAAATCCTCAATAATAGTGAAAGTGTAAATCTCATATTCTTTTATTGCACATGATCTAATTCTCAAATGTGTGTGACTCCAATATTTGTAGCATTTAATTTTGGGAATTATTAAAATTTGTATATAACTATTTTCTTTGAAACAGTAGGGATTTGATTTTACTTATACGATGAGAAATTTTTTATATCATCATCAAACTCTTTAATGTAAAGGTTACTTTGTTTGTAAAATTCTTTTGAAAATTTTTACTATAATAGGAGATTATGTATTATGAATTATTAACTTAAAAAATTCTTATAATCTCCTAAATTCTATATGTAAAAAATGTGGTTAACTAAGAAACACAAATCTTGATAAAATCGGCCATTGATAAATTATGAATATATTGAGCTTTATGTTGTCATCATGTAACTAGTTGTCATAATAATTCTACTATACTCCATCATGTGCAAAATATATGGTTGAGTTTGTGAAACTCTATTAATAGTAAATTGTATAATCTCTTATCTTTGATAATTTTGCATTGAAAATTTTGTTTCCCACTCTAAATATTATATAATTAGAGTATTTACGTACTCAAGGGTTCTAATGAGAATTTCACCCTTGTTTATATATGTAGAATCAGTGGAAATGTATATATAAAATTATTTATAATTATAATATCTTATTACGATAAATTTGTAGTAAAAATTTAATATTCCATTGTTAAATATTATATCATTAGAGAATAATTTAAACAAGTGAGCTCTTAAAGAAAATCTGAATTTTGTTATGTACGCCGGATCAATGAAAATGCATATTATATCATTAGAGTATTTTCAAATCAATGGACTCTAATGAGAATCTCAATCTCATTTGTATATATATCGAATTAGTGGTATTGTAGGGATGTTCATAGTGCAAAAACCGAACTAAATTGCATCACATTAATGATTTTGTTCGGTTGTTGAAAATTACTTTTGAATTAAGTTTAGTGCACTTCTCAATCGGTTAGAAACTAATTTTTAGTTAAAATTGATTTCGAACTAGTTCTTTAGAAAAAAAAAATTGAAATTCTTTTGACAAATTTTTTTTTTTTTGAGATAAAATTTTTTGATTTTTTTTTGATTAAATTAGATGTAAAAAAAAATTTCGATAAAAAAATTTCAAAATTCTTTTGAGAAAATATTTTCGGTACTTTTCAAGAAATTTTTTTTATTTAAAAAAAAAATAGATGTAAAAATTTTTCAAGAAAAAAAGTTTTGATTATTATCTCAAATTTTTCCAAAACAAAATGATTTAATTTTTTTTCCGAAAAAAAATCTTAATTGAGATTAAAAAAGTTTTAAAATAATTTGTTTTTTCATTATCTTTTATCTTTTAATGTTCAACTTCAATTTTTATCCTTCATATTTGTAATTTAATTAAGGTTTAACTGCAGTTTTGGTTCTCTTATTTTAGCTGAATCACGAAAGTAGTCTTCCCATTTTATTTCTTCCCAGTTTTGGTCTCCAAAATTTGATGAAGTGTTATTTTAAAGCCGCACTACATTATTTATGATCATAGATTTTAGGTACAGTTGTTGAACCACGAGATCTTGAGACATGGTGTGACTTAAATAAACGCAAAAAAAATAAATGAAATTTCATCAAATTTTGGACCAAAATTCTGTTTGAGGGACCAAAACTGAGGAGAAATAAAATGGGGGACTACTTTCATGATTCACATAAAATAGGAGGACCAAAACTGCAATTAAGCCTTTAATTAATGAATATGAATAATGAATATATTTAGATAGTTCTATATCATGAAATTATGTGACACATCATTTAAAATATGTTAAATCGTTATTTTATAGTTTAAAAATCTGATAGAGAAATCGAAATTGTCGATATTAAAAATATGAGAACTGATTTCGTGAATTAGTAAAAATAGAGAAATCAAAACTAGAATTAAGCTTAAAAAAATGGTTTTTAAGTTTGTTCATTGAGCGAATTTTTTTTTAATTCAAGAGATCCAACAATATCTTGAAGTTGATAATAGATATCTCCACTTTAGCCTAAAAAATTTGTTTCATCTTTTTTATTTATTTGATTTTTATATGATACATATTTGTAAATATTCGTAAAAGATTTTAAAATTATTGAATAAATTATTATCTTTTAAATAAAAATAATAATTATGATACATCTTATATAAATATTAGCAAGTATATGTTGATTATTTATATCTAACTTTGGAGTATATAAGCTTCCTAAGTTGTCATTGTCATTAATTTTTCATAATAGTTTTATACATTTAAGTTAATATATATAGTCTATTTCAAAGAATCAAATATATAAAAATAATAGGCCTAAATCATGTCATAATCACTAGTGCAATTAAACTTTGTTAGATCGGTTCCTATGTACTTGTTAAATCGGTTTCTTATCCGATTTAACATCAAATGTTGTAATAAATAGTTAATTATTAAATCAGTTAAAATAATAGATGTAACAAGTCACATTCAAAAATGATTTATTAGATCGGTTAAATTTGAACCAATATAACAAG
This sequence comes from Cicer arietinum, assembly GCF_000331145.2. NCBI lineage: Eukaryota > Viridiplantae > Streptophyta > Magnoliopsida > Fabales > Fabaceae > Cicer > Cicer arietinum. The sequence goes on along the minus strand of NC_021167.2, from coordinate 8,946,587 downwards.
TCAAATTCAAAATTAATCTATTAGATCGATTAAATTTGAACCAATATAACAAGTCAAATTCAAAATTGATTTATTACATCGGTTAAATTTGAACCAATATAACAAGTCATATTCAAAATTGTTTATTTTATCGATGAGCCAATCGATTTAAATAATTAACTTTTTAATTTTTTGTTCTTTATAACTTTCACCCCTTACATATGCATCCTCATAATTTCACATATTACATTATTAACTAGAATTTCTCATTCAACCAAAAAACACAAAACTTCATACGAAGCTTTACATTTAAAAATCAATGACAATGAGTCATAATTTTTTTTACAAAATCTAAATTATCAAAT
>NC_021167.2:8942162-8945476 GCF_000331145.2 Cicer arietinum | reverse complement strand
AAGTCAAATTCAAAAATGATTTATTAGATCGGTTAAATTTGAACCAATATAACAAGTCAAATTCAAAATTGATTTATTACATCGGTTAAATTTGAACCAATATGAGATATAACAAGTCATATTCAAAATTGTTTATTTTATCGATGAGCCAATCGATTTAAATAATTAACTTTTTAATTTTTTGTTCTTTATAACTTTCACCCCTTACATATGCATCCTCATAATTTCACATATTACATTATTAACTAGAATTTCTCATTCAACCAAAAAACACAAAACTTCATACGAAGCTTTACATTTAAAAATCAATGACAATGAGTCATAATTTTTTTTACAAAATCTAAATTATCAAATTTAGAGCTACATAATATTCACTAGTTAAAAAAAAAACATCGTCTTCTATTAACAGTCTAAAGATACTAAAATGATACAAGTGCTTCAAGCATTTTCTATTAGTTCAAGAATCAAGTTTGCACAACGTTGTCGGACATTCATCATTTCTTCATCTTCGAATGGTTTTGATTCTCCAAATATCTGAATTATAAACATTGAAATAACAAAGTTATCTAAATCATGTGACCATAAAAATCATAAGTAGTTAATTAATACTAACTTTGAAAAAATCTATCACATACCCGCATCCATGAATCAACAAGACCACTAGATACAATGTTCAACATATGTATCATAATGTAGTAACCACACTCATAACCTTTAGGTTGTCTTTGATACTAAAATTGAATATTATACGTAAATTATAATGAGTAAATATTATATAGATAAAAACATATAAATTATAATTGAAATTCTATATATATAATTTAAACAACTTACAATGGGAATGCTCCATGTGAACTTGTTCTTTCTTAATCTTCGCGATTTATTATATTCACCCAAAGCTCTACAAAAATAAAATATTCATTAAAGTGTAGCAAATAAAATCACATAGAGATGAACTAGCTTATAAATAAATAAATAAATAAAATAGCATGTTTTAATGAATGCAATTGGAACAGTTTTATTACTTTGTTCATTATAGAGAGAAAAAACATTGAAACTTGAAATTATGAAACATCATTCTCTCTGTTCTTTGGTGGCTAGAGATACAACTCATAGATAAGAAGGTACTAGTAGTACTTCCAAAACAAAACGTTAAAATTATTTAATGAACTAAGATAGTCACCACTCACGGGCATATTTATATATTTATCTATAACCTTCTATAGCATGGTCCATAACAAGATGAAATATATCGTCTTTATATAAATATAAATGTGTTACTTATATATTTCCGCTAACTAATTATTTTCCTTTCCCTCTTTATGCCTCCCACTTATTAAGATTCAGGGGCTCTTATATCAACAATGAGAGAAAGGGATGGTTTACCAAATCATGCCATGCAATAAATGGTTAAGAGAAGAATAATGAGATAGAAACCCTCAGAAAGCTGTAAAGGAGTTAAAGTACTAGAATTCAAACTTTGTTAGATCGGTTCCTATGTACTTGTTAAATCGGTTTCTTATCCGATTTAACATCAAACGTTGTAATAAATAGTTAATTATTAAATCAGTTAAAATAATAGATGTAACAAGTCACATTCAAAAATGATTTATTAGATCGGTTAAATTTGAACCAATATAATAAGTCAAATTCAAAAATGATTTATTACATCGGTTAAATTTGAACCAATATAACAATTCATATTCAAAATTGTTTATTTTATCGATGAGCCAATCGATTTAAATAATTAACTTTTTAATTTTTTGTTCTTTATAACTTTCACCCCTTACATATGCATCATCATAATTTCACATATTACATTATTAACTAGAATTTCTCATTCAACCAAAAAACACAAAACTTCATACGAAGTTTTACATTTAAAAATCAATGACAATGAGTCATAATTTTTTTTACAAAATTTAAATTATCAAATTTAGAGCTACATAATATTCACTAGTTAAAAAAAAAAACATCGTCTTCTATTAACAGTCTAAAGATACTAAAATGATACAAGTGCTTCAAGCATTTTCTATTAGTTCAAGAATCAAGTTTGCACAACGTTGTCGGACATTCATCATTTCTTCATCTTCGAATGGTTTTGATTCTCCAAATATCTGAATTATAAACATTGAAATAACAAAGTTATCTAAATCATGTAAACATAAAAATCGTAAGTAGTTAATTAATACTAACTTTGAAAAAATCTATCACATACCCGCATCCATGAATCAACAAGACCACTAGATACAATGTTCAACATATGTATCATAATGTAGTAACCACACTCATAACCTTTAGGTTGTCTTTGATACTAAAATTGAATATTATACGTAAATTATAATGAGTAAATATTATATAGATAAAAACATATAAATTATAATTGAAATTCTATATATATAATTTAAACAACTTACAATGGGAATGCTCCATGTGAACTTGTTCTTTCTTAATCTTCGCGATTTATTATATTCACCCAAAGCTCTACAAAAATAAAATATTCATTAAAGTGTAGCAAATAAAATCACATAGAGATGAACTAGCTTATAAATAAATAAAATAGCATGTTTTAATGAATGCAATTGGAAAAGTTTTATTACTTTGTTCATTATAGAGAGGAAAAACATTGAAACTTGAAATTATGAAACATCATTCTCTCTGTTCTTTGGTGGCTAGAGATACAACTCATAGATAAGAAGGTACTAGTAGTACTTCCAAAACAAAACGTTAAAATTATTTAATGAACTAAGATAGTCACCACTCACGGGCATATTTATATATTTATCTATAACCTTCTATAGCATGGTCCATAACAAGATGAAATATATCGTCTTTATATAAATATAAATGTGTTACTTATATATTTCCGCTAACTAATTATTTTCCTTTCCCTCTTTATGCCTCCCACTTATTAAGATTCAGGGGCTCTTATATCAACAATGAGAGAAAGGGATGGTTTACCAAATCATGCCATGCAATAAATGGTTAAGAGAAGAATAATGAGATAGAAACCCTCAGAAAGCTGTAAAGGAGTTAAAGTACTAGAATTCAAACTTTGTTAGATCGGTTCCTATGTACTTGTTAAATCGGTTTCTTATCCGATTTAACATCAAACGTTGTAATAAATAGTTAATTATTAAATCAGTTAAAATAATAGATGTAACAAGTCACATTCAAAAATGATTTATTAGATCGGTTAAATTTGAACCAATATAACAAGTCAAATTCAAAATTGATTTATTACATCGGTTAAATTTGAACCAATATAACAAGTCAAATTCAAAATTGATTTATTACATCGGTTAAATTTGAAC
>NC_021167.2:8939704-8942041 GCF_000331145.2 Cicer arietinum | reverse complement strand
AAAATCATAAGTAGTTAATTAATACTAACTTTGAAAAAATCTATCACATACCCGCATCCATGAATCAACAAGACCACTAGATACAATGTTCAACATATGTATCATAATGTAGTAACCACACTCATAACCTTTAGGTTGTCTTTGATACTAAAATTGAATATTATACGTAAATTATAATGAGTAAATATTATATAGATAAAAACATATAAATTATAATTGAAATTCTATATATATAATTTAAACAACTTACAATGGGAATGCTCCATGTGAACTTGTTCTTTCTTAATCTTCGCGATTTATTATATTCACCCAAAGCTCTACAAAAATAAAATATTCATTAAAGTGTAGCAAATAAAATCACATAGAGATGAACTAGCTTATAAATAAATAAAATAGCATGTTTTAATGAATGCAATTGGAACAATTTTATTACTTTGTTCATTATAGAGAGGAAAAACATTGAAACTTGAAATTATGAAACATCATTATCTTTGTTCTTTGGTGGCCAGAGATACAACTCATAGATAAGAAGGTACTAGTAGTACTTCCAAAACAAAACGTTAAAATTATTTAATGAACTAAGATAGTCACCACTCACGGGCATATTTATATATTTATCTATAACCTTCTATAGCATGGTCCATAACAAGATGAAATATATCGTCTTTATATAAATATAAATGTGTTACTTATATATTTCCGCTAACTAATTATTTTCCTTTCCCTCTTTATGCCTCCCACTTATTAAGATTCAGGGGCTCTTATATCAACAATGAGAGAAAGGGATGGTTTACCAAATCAAGCCATGCAATAAATGGTTAAGAGAAGAATAATGAGATAGAAACCCTCAGAAAGCTGTAAAGGAGTTAAAGTACTAGAATTCAAACTATAGTCAAAATGTAAAAATATTAACTTAGCTAACTACAAAGCGCCAATAAATAAAAGCAAAGAATTAGGGCTGCTTCTATGCGTTATGATTTTATCATGCAGCCATTATAATGCGTTTTGACCATAATAAAATATGCAACTTTTATTTTTTTGAAGCAAATATATCTGCAACTTGGTTAATTAGTAATGTAGTTTCTAACAATATCTTATTGTAATAAAAGCACTCTTCACTATCATCTTGGAAAGGATGAACAATAGGGCTATATACTTGTATTGTTGACAACAAGTTGCAAACAACCTCTCATCAAGATTTATGCACAAGTCCAACTGTATATTAAATGAAATGTTGTATATAATTATTTCTTAATCTGTCGGTCGGGCCTAATATCTTGATTGCATGGGACACCAATAATACTGAATGGAACATAATCAAGATTAAAATGAAAACTCAGTCAAAACACATGTAAAATGCTCACAAGCTTCTACACACACGTGTGTCCGGTCAAAACGGGCTATATTCATGTCTGTCACGTGCTGGGCTCAGATTCAGCCCAAATTGTGCAACACAATTGCCCATGTGGAAGTTGTGTGCAAAACTTCTATCTGTTGACAGCGGGGTTGGTCTGAAGTTCTTAACAGAGTGGGTCTTGGCCCAATTAACGGGCTATATTTACGAGAATACCCATCAAACACATCAACACCTTTCCAAATCATTCTCAAATCTTCAATCAATGGACTTAGATAAACATCTATGTCATTTCCAGGTTGTTTTGGACCTGAAATCGTCATAGATTACATGATGTATTTACGCTTCATGCAAATCCAAGGAGGTAGGTTGTAGATAACTAGTAGAACAGTTCATGAACTAAACTATGGTTACTACTTAAAGTTTCCATATGGATTCATTCCATCTGTAGCAAGTCCAAGCCTAAGGTTCCTTGGCTCACTTCCGAACTTCGGGTACAAATCATTAATTTTCTTCCATTGCAAAGAATCAGTTGGGTGACGAAGTTGTCCATCACGTTTCCTCTCATCGTATGCCATCTTACATTCTTTGCATCATTTGTATTAGCAAACAAATGTTTGAACCTTGGAACTATTGGAAGATACCATAACACCTTTGCAGGAGGTCTCTTTGAGCTTTCGTCATAAATGGAATCACCATCCTTCATTTTGTAGCGTGATAGTCCACACCTAAGACACTTAGTCAACTCTTCAAACTCATTTTTATACAATAAACAGTCATTAGGGCATGCATGTATTTTCCTATACTCCATACCCATTGGTCACAATAACATATTTGCCTCATAGTTACGATTCGGCAACGTGTTACCTTTTGGGAGCATTTCTTTCAACAATTCAAGTAATTCAGTGAAGCTTTTATCTGTCCAGCCATTTCTCGCCTTCAAGTTGAACAATCTCAATACCGCAAACAATCGTGTGAAGTTA
>NC_021167.2:8915598-8939378 GCF_000331145.2 Cicer arietinum | reverse complement strand
TGAGGTATTTGACATGTTTAACGAATCACCATGCCATATCCATCTGATATAGTTCAAGTCAATCCCATAACAAATAAGATGACTTCGTATTTCCTCAAAATGTAATGTATTTTCATTCAAACAAATAACACAAGGACAATAAAACCTTCCTTTACTTTCAGGAAGTTTTTTTAAAGCAAATTGTAAAAACTCCTCAACTCCCTTTTCACACTCTTCACTCAAACGATTAGCATTCATCCAACTGCGATTCATAACTACTTCTAAAAAAAATACAATGGTAAAATGATTTTAATCACATTCTAAGAATCATATTTCTACATAAAAAGTTAATTTAGTTATTTATGTTTTCACATCTATTATGTATTTGCTTTTACAATGCAAGGCTTACATAGTGTGCATATGGTAATTGTCTTTTTAATACACCTTGAGGGTAATGCATGTTTTCTTTGTAACAATTGTAGCCATATCAATTAAATAAGTTTTTTGAGCAATAGATTGGAGTTAGAAGAAGAGTGCTCAAGGTTTGGATGCATAACAATAAGCACAATCTTGCCAAAAAATGACATAATTATTCTTGTATATATTGATAAATTTTTATTACATATGAAAGACTTAAATTACCTTTATAAAATAACTCTTACACTAAAAAAAATCATGCATGTTCAACAAAATGATTTTCAAACATCTTGATCATTTAGTCTGTTACTACTCCTATATCACAACAAAGCCAGATAGAAAGAAGAGTACTCTCTTAATGTTCGAACATTGTCAGTTGGGGCAGCTCTAACTGCTCTTGAAGAGTGGATGTGGACACTGGCCAAAATTATTAAGAAGGATGAAGCACTACCAGAGCTATTCTTAGCACAAACTGGTACTGGTGCTCATAAGTTTGCCCAAGGACTCAATAGCAAATTCTTATTTATATTCTTTCTTTTCTTCCTACCAAAGATGTTGTAAGAAGTTCCATATTATCAGTAAAGTGGAGGTACTTGTGGACTCATTTATCTGTCTTTGATTTTCTAATTCCTCGAGTTAAGTACGGCAAAAATCAGAATTCAGCAAATTGCCTCTTAGATCTTGTGGGAAGATTACTGGACAAATCTAATTGCATTGAAAGGCTATGCGTTAAAATATTTGGAATTTCTGTTAATGCAAACCAAGTTAGTTCTTTAATATCTTCTATTGCAAAGAACAAAGTTCAACATCTTCATTTCAACCTAGGTGATGTAACTACTACTACTAACTGTGTACTACCCCTTAGTTTCCTAGCTTTTGAGTCTTTGAATACACTCTATTTAGGACTCAGACTCACTCTTCATATTCCTAGTGTTATTTGTTTTCCTAGCCTAAAGAGATTAGTCCTTGCATATGTTATCTTTGAAAATGAAAACTCAATTCAACGACTTTTATCTAGGTGTCATGTCCTAGAAGAGTTGGGCTGGTGTAATTGTCATTTTAAGAACGTAAAGCAGATCAATGTTGCTATTTCCACATTAAGGACGTTGAACATTCATTTTGACTCTTCTTTTCTAGATTGTGATCTTTTTGATAATTGTATAGTCAAGATTGATGTCGCGGATCTTTTAACTTTAAGATGCAGAACCAATCCAGCAATAGAATTTGCTATGGTGAAAATTTAGGATCATCCTTCATCTCTCCAATTTAGGATCATGTTAATTTGCTATGGTGAAAATCCACCATCGACTACAAATTGTCATTTCTGGATTAATAACCTTATTTTAATTGACAAACAATTTTACTATATACAAAGTTTATTATTTACTATACCTCTCCAACATTATAATAGTAGATATATTTTACAATTTCAAAAATAAGAGTATGAACACATTAAGCAACAACCAACACAAATCACAAACTCAAGTTGACAAATGTGTTTAAAAAATTATAGCATTAGACTTATTATTAAAGAGACAATATCACAAACGCATGACATGCAGTTTTAAAGGATGATTGAAAATTAAGATAACTACTACTACTCAAATTTCTCCATCAATTAAAGATTAATAATAAGAATAATTAACAATGAAATAATTTTAGATTGTTGAGTAACAAACAAAAATTATTAGAAAATTACCGGAGAAAGCCACAAACACTTCTCGATAGTGAAAGAAATTGACTGAAAGCTGCGTCGGACCAACTCGCCGGCGATGAAGGCTAAAAGCTGCGATTCACGATTCACGTTTTCACTGAAGGATGAAGGTTAAATGTGGAAGGATGAAAACGTTTTCACTGAAGGATGAAGGTTAAATGTGGTTGGGTTTGATGAAAAACGAATGTTGAAGGATGAAAAATGGGTTTGGATTCGCGGGTTTGCAAAAGGATGAAGAAGAACGAATGATGAAGATGAAAAAATGAAAGGGTTGACACACGTGATTTCTTATTCTTTAGTTAACTTATGGAATTTTTTTTAAAGGCTTGTTAGATCGGTCTAACAAAACAGATCTAACAAAATTTGTAATAATAACAAATTTGTCACTGCCTTTTTTTTTGTGTAGTCTTTTTTTTTTAATGTATATGTTAGAACAGTTCAATTAGAACAGATCTAACAAAATTTACTATAATAATAAATTTATCATAGTTTTTTTGTGTGTGCAGTTTTTATTTTTATTTTTAATATGTATGTTAGATCAGTTCAATTAGAACTGATCTAGTAAAATTTATTATAATAATAAATTTACCACAATTTTTTTTGTAGTTTTTTTTAATGTGTTTGTTAGAATAGTTCAATTAGAACAGATCCAACAAAGTTTACCATAATAACAAATTTGTCACCATCTTGCTTATTACATTGGATGTATAACAACCAATCTAATATCGACGATGTAACAAGGTTAAAATGCACTAGTGTAACTTAATATATAGTCTATTTCAAAGAAAAATTCATAGGTTGTTTTTTAAAATTTTAAATCTTCTTATGTATTTGAAGAATATAAATTGGGTATGATGTGTCAGATAAAGTTTAATTTTATAATTTTAAAAAATATGTTTTAAATTCTATTCATGATTATCGTATTTTTATTATTAATAATAATTTTATTATTACTTTTTAAAAATATTATTATGATTTTAATAGATAAGTATAAAAAATTAACACGTACTTACTGACAAAGTTTCCAAGTGTTAATTAAAAAATAATTGATCTTTTAGAAAAGAAAACATTAACATAAAGAAAAAAAATATAATTTTGAAAATGGATTACTTAATACGTTAAAATTTTGAAATATCTATAATTTTACTAGTATTTTTTATTTAATTTTTTATTCATATATCCAAAATGTTTATATGGTATATAATAGATGAGTTGGGAATGAGTGTATGCTACGTAGGATAAGAGAAACACAGGATTAGTTCCCCCTTGTGGAGTTGTGGTTCATTCATACTCCTTAATTGATTCTCCGATTAATGAGTCTTGACCGATTAGGGCGAGGGATAGGATTGTAAGTTGCAACCCATGGTTATCCTTTACCATGGTTAATTCTTTAACTCTAGTTAATCGCGGGTTTGGTTATCACTACACCCTATAAAATGGACATCACAACATCGCTCATTTTCATCACCTATTTATTTTTCCCGTAAACTTCTCAGCAAGACATTCACGTTGCACTTCTTATGGTCGTTTTTTCGACTATTTCCTTTGTTTCTTATCTTTAGCATTTTCATTTTTCCAGATTTCCTCGTTTCCGCAACAACAATCTAGCTCCAAATCTTTGGTTCGTTCATTTTATTCTTATTAAGGTTTTATATATTGTAACTTAATTCATTGTTTACCTTGTATTGCAAAAGCAAAATGTCGTAACTAAATCTTGACAAATTATTATTTAATCACTTATACAGATTTGGTAACAGGGTAAACAATCTTTTTACTACGGTATTGACAAAATCATAGTAAATTATCGTAATTTTACTATAGTTAACGAAAATAACACAATATCACAAACTATAATTTTATAATTATTATATTATGTTGGTGTCGAATATTAAATACATCTTTAGTTTAAAACAATATTACTTGGATAATGATTATGCTCTAAATTTATTAAACCGCTTATAGTACAAATTTAACGTGATTAATTAATTTGATTTTTTTTCTTTAAAAAATTAATTTGATTTTTTTGGCAGAAAAAGAAATTAATTAGCAAAATAGAAGAAGATGGCAGCAAACGGGAATGGAAACGTTGCAATTGAGAACGGGAGCGTGAGGAACGGGCCTGGGAAAATTCAGACACAGAAAAGTCATAACGGGATTTGTCACGATGATAGTGGTCCCACCGTGAAAGCTCAAACTATAGATGAGCTTCATTCGTTACAACAGAAAAAATCTGCACCCTCAACACCCGTTACAGGGAGTCAAACTCCGTTTGCAACTCTCTCTGATCAAGAACGACAGAAAATGCAACTACAATCAATTAGGTATATATATCTATATTTGTCACATTAATTAATTAATTTTTACAATGCTTAACAATGATATATGGTTTGTAGCAAAAAAACAAAACAATGATATATGGCGGACATAAAAAATGGGTAGTATCTGGTGATGGTAAAGAGTGGTAAAGCGGTGAAGTAGATAGATTTTATTAAATTTTGTGCCTGCATTTATTTTACTTTCATTTAAAGTATATGTAATTAAAGCATGTAAGAAAACACTTTACACGTAAACTTTTACTCTATATCTTTTGGGTGTGTAAAATTTGACTTTGTGTTACTAGAATTATCTTTAGTATTATTTCAATTAATTAATTTACTACTTTTTACTTTCTTCTTAAAAAATTGATTGATGGAGTTAAATTATTTGGATAAATTAAATGCATGCTTATGTTTATGGTAGGTTAATGAAATTACTTAAATTAGTACGTGATTTTGTTAATTTTATCGTAAAGTCAAAGGTACATTAAATTTATATTCAATTAAATATTTTATATATTGTTGGTATTCTAAAACTAAATATGAATTTTAATAATTTAATGATTATGACTATAGAAATTATTTAAACATAATTATTCTTATGGTTTTTTAATTTATTTTTTCGGTCTTTTATTTTTTATTTTAATTCAATTTTAGATAATATTTTGATTTTTTATTATTTTTTAATTTAATTTTTTATGTAATTTTAAATAAATAATTTAATTTTTATATTAACAATATTATTTTTTCTTACAAAAATTTATTAAAATTTTCAAACAAAATTTATAATGTAAATTTTATTTTTTAAATTTTTATAATAGAATTTAATAAATAATTAAATTAAAAAAAATAAAAATAAATGATTGAAGTACTATTTGAAAGCAATTGTGTCAATTATTTATATTAAAAGTGTATATGAATTAAATTATATATTTATATATTATTATATTTTATTTAAATTTTTTATTATCTATATAGTACTAATACAAATGCGTAACACACTAAAGCACTAATCTAATAAAGGCAATTAGTCAATAGAAGCGGAACGGAAAATCCGTTTGGGTAAGCTAAAGGAAGTGCGAGCAAAAAGGGTGGATGGTGGGGCCCATTTTATATTTAGTACTACATTACATGCACGATTTATGTGACGCCTTGACTAAGAAAGTGTGATGGATCTGACGGTGCCAAATGTCTTTGTTGAAATAGTGCATCCCTGGCATCACTGACAAGAGAAACTGGGCCAAAGGTTGTGAAGGGAGATCCAGCTAAGAACCCAAAGGTTGCTCATGTAACGCACCACCAACATGTTGCTCCAACCATTGCTGTTAGTGACAGTTCTTTGAAATTTACTCATGTTCTCTACAATCTCTCTCCAGCTGGTACTCACTCTTCTAAATTAACCTTCCTATCTTTTTTATTTTTTTTTATTTTTTTGTTGATTTTGTTGTTGGATTTGCTGTAGAACTATATGAGCAAGCGATAAAGTATGAGAAAGGATCATTCATCACTTCGAATGGGGCAATGGCAACACTTTCTGGAGCCAAGACAGGTCGTTCTCCAAGAGACAAGCGTGTCGTTAAGGATGATGTTACTGAAAATGAACTTTGGTGGGGAAAGTGAGTATTTCCTAACTTTTTTTCATTTTATGCTTCTATCTTCTATCTTTCAATTTTATTTCTATTCATTTTATGCTATAATTAATATTGCAAATATTCTAATTTCTAGGGGTTCTCCTAACATTGAGATGGATGAACAAACTTTCTTGGTCAACAGAGAAAGGGCTGTTGATTACTTGAATTCTTTAGACAAGGTCATTCCTCAATTTATTTTTTTTTAAATGTGATCATTTTGATATTGTGAAGATTTTTTAGGAACAATATAATTATAATTTAGTGGTACTATGATGTAATTTGATTAGAGGCATGAATAAAAAATTAGACATGTAGTCCAAAAAAATAAATAATATAATGTAATACTAATATTTATTTATTAAAAAAAGTGATAACATAACATCCCGTTCAGTTTTTCCCCAAAAAAAGGTGATAACATTTTTAATATTAAAATTATTTCTGTTAAGACAGTGACGTAGGGATGGTGCCTAAGAATGTGACACCACACTATCTTCATGTGTGTAGTGTCATTTGCTTGCGTTTTTCTACATACTTTGCGGTGCTTTGTCTTTTAGTTATAGTTATGGGTATTTTTTTTTTTTTTTTTTTGCATATTTCTTAGTGATAGAAGATATGTACATTCTATTCCATTCTTTAATAAAATCATTACTCAACCGCAGAATTCATGCACGAATAAGTATATATGCTTTTTTTTCCTTTCACAGTACATAGCACCAATGCTATGGTGTGTCCTATGGCTTGTCCTTTTATGTGTTATTATGATGACTAATGAGTTAATTACCTCCATTAGAAAAGCATCTATTTTGTTTCAATTAATTAACAAAACTTCTCTCTAAAACTTACTTTAAGTGGTTGAGCTGAAACATTTGAAAAAGTTTGGGCTTAATTGCAGTTTCATTCCCCCATGTTAGTTGAATAACGAAAATAGTCCTTTCATTTTGTTTATTCTCAATTTTGGTCCCACACAGAATTTTGATCCAAAATTTGATGAAATGTCATTTTTTTTAGTTACACTACACTATTTATATGATAATAGATCTCAGGTACAATTGTTGCATCACAAGATCTTGATGCATGGTGTAGCTTAAATAAGTGCAAAAAAAGAAATGAACTTCATCAAATTTTAGACCAAAATTCTGTTTAAGGGACCAAAACTGGGGATAAATAAAATGGAGAAACTATTTTTGTGATTCAGCTAAAATAGGAGACCAAAACTGTAATTAAGCCAAAAGTTTGAGATGGAAGTTTAGAGTTTAAAAAATCTAACCTACTAAAAGTTACTAGAAAAAATTAATTAACTAACAAGAACCTATTATTTTTTCCTAAAAAATCAATACACCCTATGATTTTATTTTATCTTTCCTCTCATTTCAATTAAACAATTATTAATTCATTGAATGGTAAGTTATCTTTTTTTTTTGTTGCCACAAAGAGACTGGGTAGTTATTTCATTTTTATAACTATTAGGGTGGCTACAAGTTGAGTTGGTTTTAGTTTTGGATAAAAATTAAATTTATCAAACTAATTTGTGTTTGGATGAGATTTTTTATTTATTAATTCAATCTAATTCAATCCAATTGGATAAGTTAAGTGTTCAAGTTGATTTTGTTATCCTTTGAATAAATTTCACTATTATAATTAATGTGATCTTGGTTCAGGTCAAACAGGACATATGATAATTTTTCTTGACAAAGTAGTTCATTCCTTGAAATTAGCTAGACCTACACTCCATTTAATTTGTTACATTTTAATATATCTCCATTTTCATTTGAATCATGTTGCCAAAAGAATAAAATACACTTTATAAATTTCATATCTAGATGACAACTTCAATTAGAACTAATGCTCAAAGTAATAATAATAATAACAAATTAACAATATTGTTGTGCAGGTGTTTGTGAATGACCAATTCTTGAATTGGGACCCAGAGAACCAAATCAAAGTGAGGATTGTATCAGCCAGAGCATACCATTCATTGTTCATGCACAACATGTAAGTGAAAATAAAATTATAATTTACAACACTAGTTGTTTCTCTCTTGTTCGAATTCAAGACAAAAAGGTAGGTTTGTAAGCTTCACCAGATAAGTACCCTATATCGTCGAAAGCCTTATAATCTATCATATAAATAAAATGGTAATGTAAAAACATGATCGTCAAAACATCCCAACTATGTAAAAAGTGGATAACTGGGTAGGTTACAGGTGTATCCGACCCACCCCTGAAGAGCTGGAGAATTTCGGTACTCCAGACTTCACTATATACAATGCCGGGCAGTTTCCATGTAATCGTTTCACTCACTACATGACATCTTCCACTAGCATTGATCTTAATCTTGCTAGAAGGGAAATGGTTATCCTCGGCACGCAGTATGCCGGGGAAATGAAGAAAGGTCTTTTCAGTGTCATGCATTATCTCATGCCTAAGCGCCAAATTCTCTCCTTACACTCTGGTTGCAATATGGGCAAAGATGGTGATGTTGCACTCTTCTTTGGACTCTCAGGTATAGTAGTAATATTCAAAGCCGCTGGCTACCACTCCGACCACCCCCCACCATATATATATATATATAAATCCTTTTGTGGCCATTTATTCAATTAATACTCCACTACTATATACTTAGTCATGGATATTAGTTATGGCTTTTGTTCTTATTTTCTTATAGTTCTAATGGATTTTTTCATTATTATTTTGTTCGAAATAGGTACCGGAAAGACTACTCTTTCTACCGATCATAATAGGTATTTGATTGGAGATGATGAACATTGTTGGAGTGAAAATTGTGTATCCAACATTGAAGGTGGTTGTTATGCTAAATGCATTGATCTCTCCCGGGAGAAAGAGCCTGATATCTGGAATGCAATTAGGTTTGGTACAGGTAAATTCTTTAGTACCCTGAATTTTGTTTTATTTTAATTAATAAGAAATATTGGTTGCCATAGTTGCGGTGCAAAAACATTAAAAAAAATTCATGTCGTAGTCGTATATATATTTTTTTAAAACATTGATATGTATTTTTGATTATTTTCCCATTTCATATTTGCAGTGTTGGAAAATGTGGTGTTTGATGAGCATAATAGAGAAGTTGATTACTCTGACAAATCAGTTACAGGTAAGCAATTATTTATTTTTATTTTTTTAATTAAGGTGAGTATTTGGATTTTGTTAATTCTTTTGTTCAAGGGTTGACTTGCAATTTTGGTAGTGTAATGACTAAGATGGTTTCATTTAAAATTGTTCTGTTAATTAGTAGTTGACTTCGTACATGGTTGCAAATTGTACTTGATAAGTACAACAAGTAATCTATTATTGTCAAAGGTTCCTTTTTATTTAAATACAAATCTCTTGTTATACAGCACAAGGGAAAAGGATGGCATTAAATAAAGACACAAGCATTTTGATTAGACAAATAAACAAGTGGCTCAAACCTCTAATTGCCAACTATTGATTTTTATTGAATTTGAATAATAATATTTAGTCTCTAATAAAGAAAGTGGACTGAGATTTTTGAAGTAGTCTAAGTACATGTGGTTGTGACTTGTAAAGTTGTAAATATTAGTGTGTGTTCAATATTGCTCGTAGTTATATATGATAAGTGGACGAAGTCTTCCACGGTAAGATACTAAGGTAATCTTGTGTATATGATCGCAGTATTCAAACACAAGTTAAAGACATAGGCATAATTAACTGAACTCCGTGATCTAATTTTGTGTCTTTTTTGTTCTAACGACAAGTGGTAATTTTCTATTGCAGAAAATACTCGTGCAGCCTATCCTATTGAGTTCATACCAAATGCAAAATTACCATGTGTTGGTCCTCATCCAAAGAATGTTATTCTTTTGGCATGTGATGCATTTGGTGTGCTTCCACCTGTTAGTAAGCTAAGCTTGGCACAAACCATGTATCATTTCATCAGTGGATATACTGCTTTGGTAATATTTCATGCTATTTTCTTCGCACAAAATAATAGTTCGTTATTTCAATCAAATTTAGACCAAATACATTTATCTGTTTTGCGTTACTATTTGATAAACTAATCTTGCTTCAATAATAAATATAGGTGGCTGGAACTGAGGATGGTATAAAAGAGCCACAAGCAACATTTTCAGCTTGTTTTGGTGCAGCATTTATAATGTTACACCCTACAAAGTATGCAGCAATGCTTGCTGAAAAGATGGAGAGGCATGGTGCTACAGGGTGGCTTGTTAACACTGGTTGGTCTGGTGGCAGGTATATAGAGTTTCTTTGTTTTTTTTCTACCAAAATAATATACTATTATTTTACACAATAAAATATAAAATATTGTTCTTGTTTGTGTCAAATTAATGCAGCTATGGTTCAGGAAACCGTATCAAACTACAATATACTAGAAAAATCATTGATGCTATTCACAATGGAAGCCTATTGGATGCTGAGTACAAAAAGAGTGAGATTTTTGGCCTTGAGACCCCAATTGAAGTGGAGGGTGTCCCTTCGGAAATTCTGGATCCTGTGAATGTGGTTAGTCATCTTGTATTCAATCTATACTCTTTACTTATTTTAATATGACCATGAACTATTTGAGTCAGGATTTGAATTCGGATACTTCTGATCAATTCATTCTTAACTGAAAATATATCTTTTATATATATATAAAGAAACTCTATCTATCTTTCGATTTTGTCGCGCCTATGCAATGTCTTATGATAATTGGTGTTTTTTTTTTATGGATTGCAGTGGTCAGACAAAGAGGCCTACAATGAAACACTGTTGAAACTAGCTGGATTGTTCAAGAATAATTTTGAGACCTTCACCAACTACAGGATTGGAAATGGTGACACTCTCACAGAAGAGATTCTTGCAGCTGGTCCAATCTTTTAAAGCAATGACTGTGTGTTGTAGGATGGGATTGTTAGGATGGTAGAATAAATGTGACCTTAGAATAATTATGTACTATATTGGTTGGGGTGAGATTTATATTTCTAGTTTTTGTATGATTGTAATTCATATGTATATGTCACAAATGTTCTGCTAGTCTTTACATTTGCTGTCTTACATTATTATATTCTTATTATTTTAGTCAATGGCATCTCCTTTATTCTTTAACTTTCTCTTATCAACAAATTGGTGCTTTAAATTGCAATATAGCCATTACAAGGAAAATGATTATGTGAGGGGTAGTGAGTTTCACCAATAGGGGTTATGCTATGAATGCAAAATATATGATCTAGGCAAGGAGCTCAATAACCGAATTAGAAGAATTTAAGAGATAGATGAAACTGATCCTAAAATCAAGAAAGCAAGGAGTAAGAGAGGAAATACTCCTCAGATAAATAAGAATGATTGGTGTGTAAAATATTGATCATATTCCTTTTCTCCTTTTAGTACTTTCTACTAGAGTAGTAGTGTTTTTTTTCTCCTATGTTTAATGTTAACAATTAATAGTATAAATATTGTTAGTATTTTGTTGAATTTGTGACCTCTTTTTCACTTCATTTTGTAACTTTTTTAGTTCAACTATTAAATCAACTTTATATCCCTTAATAGATTAATGGCTTTATCACTTATTTTTTAACTTTTTATTCCAATCAGCAAATCAACTTCATATCCTTTAATAGATTAATAATGGCTTAAGTCTTCTTTCATTAAACCACTTAAATTTTTTGGGTATCACAAGTTGTTGTTCGAGCTTCAGGTGCCACAATTGGTTTCATGGTCTTCTTTTTCTTTTCTTTTTGGTTAACTGAATTCTTTAGAAAATTAAATGGACTTTGGATGCGAAAGTTGGGATAGCTGGATTTTGTATCCCTCAATTGGACGTATATCCCTTAAATTATTAAAAATTCTAAATTATATCTTTAATTTTTAATCGGTCAATGGTAAAAACAAATTTACTTTAAAATATGATCCCCTCAATCAAATATTTGGTAAGTAAAATTTTTCGTCTAAAAATCCGATACTCAATTTATAACTATCTGAAATTTCATTTTTTTAATTTCCGATTATACAATTTATTTACCAGAAATTTCGCCAACAAATTTCCAGTATATTATTTATACTACTGAAAAATTGTGTCTTTAAATTTTCGGTAGTTAATTTTATAATACCAAAAATTTCAAATTTTATAAAGACATATATTTTGTCGGTCTATTACTGTATCTTCTAATTCGGTAGTAAAAAATGTCGATCCAGTAGTAAAAATTATAATTGATGAGTTTATCAAAAACTACAATATGATATTATCTTTTTACACAATTTGAGTAAACATTGAAGAGCAATCACCTTTCATGAATCCTATTTTTGCTTTAGCTTTCTTCATGACTAAGGATAGCTAAGTCCTCTTCCAAGGTTTTAGGTTGATCTTACATTTTAAGGGACTTTTTTATGTTCGAGATTCATATTTGAATTTATATTTTTATTTCAATTAATTTGTCATATGATTAGGATTGATGAGGCAGAATGCTACAAGTGAGATCAATTAAGACATATTGAGAAAGTATGCAAGCTTCATCCACAACAACAAAGAGCTGTTAACATTGTAAAGGATCAAAAGCTTATTCAAAAGCTTGACTTATTGATAGTGGTTGTACAAACCAGATGACTTATGACCAAGATCTATTCAAATAACTCAATAAAATTGGTATTATAAAAGTCATAATTGGGAATGGAACATTGCCCTGAAAAACATTGAAACAATTGCAATTAAAAGTCACTTAGATTTAAAAACTAACTTTTAATGTTTTATATGTTCTTGGAACTGATAAAAATCTCTTAAATATTGCTAAGTTGTTGGAGAAAGACTACAAAATGTTATTTGAACATTAAAATTGTGTAATTAAATATCCAAATAACAAAGAAATGGTCATAGTTCATAGTTCATATGAAAGACAAAACTTTTGCTATAGATTTAATGAAGAATGAACATATTACTTATTAAGAAGAGAATAAGGAAGGATTCAAATGCAAAGAAGACCATGAAGATGCATGTGTTTTGGAAGAAATTTGTATTAAGTAGAAGAACAAATGTGTACTTGAAGAACCACCTAACAACCATAAAAATTGTGATGTGGAGCACACAACATACAAATAAGTTAATAAAAATGATAAATTCAAGGGTTAAATACGTTTTTACTTTCTATAAAATATCAACGTTTTATTTTAAATTTTCCTTACAAAAATATATTTATTTTGATAAAAGAATAATTAAATATCAATTTTTAAGCACCAAAAACTAAAAAATTCATAATCATATTAAATTAATCCCTTATTAAAAAAATTTAAATTTTTATAAAAAAATGTTTACTTATTCAAATGCTCAAGTGATATATATGAGTTGATTTAAAAGTACTGATAACAAAATGAAAACAAAAATATTTTAGAACCAAAAAGTTAAGGAACATTTTATAATAAAATACTAAAACATGTTGAAATTTTATATAAACTAAAAATATTTAACCTCAAATTCAGTTATAAAAAACTTCAAATCAACTGTAAATGTCATCTCATCCAAGTAAAAATATCGATAAGAATTACAACTATGATAAAATAAATAAAGCAAACATAAAAAAAAAAAAGAAGTTGAATTTATCACATTTAAATTAATATTCAATAAAAAATAAGTTTTGAAAATAATATAATATCTTTTGCAAATTATTAATTTTAGATTTAAATTTAAATATATTTAAAATTTTAAATAAGATATGATTATGATAATTATATTTAAAATTATTATTAAAATATTTTGAAGATTTGATAAGATGTGTTCCTTTTAAAAAGATATAATAGGTTTGAAGTACAATATAACGTTAAACATAAAGCGACGAATACAAAGTGAAAGAACCCATTGGGCTTTGGATGAATTATAAGAAGAAACAAATGAACCTTGTACGGGCCCAAATAGAATGATTATATTGTTGTCGGATAGATTATTGGACACTTCTTTGAAGGGGGATAGAGCCATAGAGAGAAAGGGACTATGGAATTTTCTGGAATCACAAAATAAAAAGACAGAGACTTCCCCCTTCCAAATACTTTCTTCGTCAAATCCCAATTCCCACCGCTGCTAATTTCACTTCACCGCGCTTCCATTCCAAATCACGGTACGTTTTCTCTTCTCTTCTCTTCTTTCATTCTTTTCCTCAATTTCCATTCCCCCCTTTCACACCCATTACATCTTTTCTTCACCCTATCTTCCACTTTATTCTTATCTTTTCTTTTTCAATTTTCCCCCAATTTCCCACTCGATTCGCTTGCCTCTCGTTAAAATTAGGGTTTTCTTCATTGTTTCTTGCTCTGCGAGGTTTCAATTCTGTACTGTCTACCAATTTCGGGAACAATCAGTGAATTTTTTAAAACCCTAATTTTACTAATTTCTCAATTTAAATCGTTCTTTTTCGATTCTGGGCTGTTTTTTTATGTAAAATTATAATAACACTGTCAGTTAGAGTGGCTGAGAAATTCAGGTTTGAATCTAATGTTAATTCCACTGTATTGCTATCAACAAAGTTTTATTTTCTTTTATTTTATTTATTATTAATCAGACTTCTGATTTGATTCGTAACAATTTTGTAACAGTTGATTTGATTCTTTAGTCATGCATGAAACCGCAATGCGGGGCTATGATAGAGATGTAAGCATTCTCAACTTTAAGGATTGAGATTCACATTACTGTTATTTTGTTATTTTTTTGTTTCTGAATCTAAATTTTACTTTGTCGTGTTTTCGTCTTGTATCCGGTTTCTTGTCTTTAGGAGCTCGAGGATTATGATGATTATGAGGATGAACAGCTGGATGAGTATGAAGAGGAGGGAGAGGAAGAATACATGGTGGAAGAACCTCGGAAGCCAACAAAGGAAGAAATTGAATACCTTGAGTTGAGGCAGAAGTTGAAAGAATCAATTAGAAAAAAGATGAAGAAGGAGAATAGTATTTCCGTTGCAGATTCCAGTGTTAGAAAGAAGCAAATTCGTCATGATAAGTGAGTATTGCAGCAATCTTTTAACCACATACACAAAGTCATATTATATACTTGAAGTTACTTAAACATGAATATTTTGACTAGGCTCAATTCTAAAAAATAACAAATGAATATGGATCTGGTTTAAGAATTAAGAGTGCAATTTTATTTTATTCTTTTGTTAGCAAGTCCTGTTGCTTGTTATCCCTACCACAGAATGCCATTTCTTGGTGGCATGGTGGCAGTGAGTTTACAATGTTGCTTTTATGTGTGGAAATTTGTTTGAAGTCAATTGTTTCTGGAATACAAACTCACATTTTTATTTGCTTCACTTTTGGAGGCTTATTTCCTGACAAATTTGCAACTTTTCTTTATATCTGATTATCCCAATTCCCTATAGATGATGTACTACCCTATTATATGTCCATTTTTGGTTTATAGTTTGTGATTATCTTAAATACTTCTTCATGGTTTGTTTTGCACACTTATGTTTTGTTTTTTTTTCAGTGTCTGTTATTTCCTATCTGTAACTTATTGTCTTGTTGAAATTGAAAATTTTCGGGCTACAATTTTTTTTATCATCTTAACCACGTTGCTTGTGCGACTATAAATAGTAACACATACAATATGCCAAGAGCAATAATTTTAAAATATTTGTCATCAATCTTTATTTCTCTGCAGTTATGGGTCTTTTTTTGGTCCTTCTCAACCGGTTATTGCACAGCGAGTAATCCAAGAGAGCAAATCATTGTTAGAAAACCGGCATTTGGTGCCCAAGCCTTCTAACACACCGCAAACTGTATGTATTCAGCACCTTTGCTTTTCCACGTTCCTTTTTTAATATTGTTTAGTCAAGTCCTGTGTGATATTATTAATCTTCATTTTGATTTGTTATGATTAATTTATACTGTGGAATGTATGTGATTTTGTGTGTATACATAGTCTTACATTGTCCTGTGTTACCACTAATCCATAGTATCATTCTCATATCTTGTACATTGAGTTTAATTTCCTATTAGTCTTTACCGCCCAACATTTAGCAGGCCTTTATAATAAATAATAATTGATTTGGGCTTATCTTATGTCATACACACTTGTGCAAGTACTTGGAATAGCTTATAAAAACATCTTATATGTTCATTATCTTTTTTAAGCTTATTTTCAAAAGCTCTCCATGATAATTTATAGAAACAACTTATGCAGAGCCAGAGGTTATGTAGAGTTTGTTAGTGCTTATATGAATAGAGGGATCCCTGACAGTTCTCATGCTTTATGTTCTCTAGTTGAGTTTAGATTTATTATTTTTCATTATTTATTTTATATTGATATTTAGTTCCTTAAGGATGACGTCCTATTGTAAAATTGTCTTAAGA
The DNA here is from genome assembly GCF_000331145.2 of Cicer arietinum. Lineage (NCBI taxonomy): Eukaryota > Viridiplantae > Streptophyta > Magnoliopsida > Fabales > Fabaceae > Cicer > Cicer arietinum. Next base: position 8,923,015 of record NC_021167.2, on the reverse strand, counting down.
ATTAGGAGTGACTCATGATGTGTAAAATTGGTCAGAAGTATAACAACTCTGTTCCTGCATGTGACTGAATAACTAAGTTATTAAATTTCTCCAATCTTGTTTCCTAATCTTGTATTTTTTAGCATTATTCTAATTGAAGTTTGTTTATTTTTTCTCAATGCCATTCACCCATCACGGAAAATATTCTATTCCCTTTGCTTTAATGTCTTTTTTGCTTTGTAGTACTTAATACTTATGCTATGCAGCTTTCTTATAATAATTCTGTCTGCAGAACAAAAGTACAAATAAAGTATCTAATGGTGTTTTGAAGCCTTCAGCTCATAATCAGCCACCAAAAGTCAATGAGGTATTGTAGCTGTTGTATACATTTTCTTTTGTAACTCTCTACTCATTGTCTTCTAATATGATGAGCTGTTGTGTTTAAGCAGAAGCAAGTCAAAGCTGAGAAACTTAAGGTTACTAGGGATTACTCATTTCTTTTGTCCGATGATGCGGAGCTTCCTGCTCCATCAAAAGAGCCTCCGTCTAGGAATATATCTGTGCGCAGTTCTGGTATGTTGCTGCTTGGATGTGTTGTGTGGTGTTTAATTGTGGGTGTTTCAAAATATTTTTCTGTGATAAAGGAAACTTATACAGGGTTTTTGCTGATGTTCAAGTGGGACAAGCAGCTCAAGTTGCAGGAAGGAGTAAGCAATCTATGAGCAATGGTGGCAAGCTCGTTCGTAGTAGTGGTGAGGACCGGAAACTTGTTGCCAGGGCTAGTCATTTAGCTCCTAAACCACAATCCAATTATAAGTTAAGTTCTGCCAGTCAGGCCAGTAAGGCATCAGTAGATTCTAGAAAACAGATTGGTAGCAACGGTCGGAATGGACAACAGCTTGGTAGCAACAGTGGGAATGGACCAGGCCGGCCAGTGGGGCCAAAAGGGTTGCCATCAAAGATGCCTGTTCATAGCATGGGAAATAAATCAGTCACACCTGGCATGAGAAACCCTGCGAATGGTGTGCAGAGGCCACCCACTTCAAGGGTTCCGTCGTCTGTTCCAAAACACGTGGAACAAAGAAGAGATGTAAGAGAACAGAATAAACCCAGAATTCTACCGAAACAACCAGTTTCATCATCAAAAGCTCAGGTATAATGTAATGCTATATACATATGCTCATTTATGATTAATGTCAAGGATCCCCTTGCGCCAAAAGAACCCATAAACTTGATTCACACTTATGATTTTCTATGTTCAATTGCTTGACAGATAAGTAAGCCACCACTTAAACAAATTCCTAAGCGTTCTGATTTGCCTGATCAGCGCCCCAAGAGTAAAGTTGGTAAGCGACGCGCTGATGAGTCTGAGGATGAAATGGATGTTAGCAGAATGATCAGATCAATGTTTAAGTAAGCTTTTTATGTCTCTTTTGGTAATATTAGATAATGTTGATTTTTGCATGCGGGGTCATTCTTATTCTAGCTCTTGTTTGTTGATATCTCTGTACTGATTATTGAAATCTTCCAACTGAGTGAGACTATGCTTTAATGACCGAACGTCCTCTCCTCATTACACATGATTTATTATACTTGTTTATCATTTTGTTGGTTTTCTTGCAGTTACAACCCTAACAGATTTGTCGATGACGACGACGACGATAATATGGAGGCGGGCTTTGATGAAATCTTGAGGGAGGAAAAGAGGAGGTTGGTATCTCTAAAGCTTAAACTATGATATTTACTACATTCTTCAATCATACTTTTGCTTGAAATAAAACTATGAACACGAAACCTACTTGAAATAAAAAAAACCTTTCTTCCATTTTATTATTCTCAAAATAGGACATTCGTCAAATTATCTGGCGCCTATTTACGCTTATAACTGTATAACCTTTATCTGTCTATTTTTTTGGGTTGAATTACGTGTATTTTTCTGTTGACCCTTTCTTTTTCTTTCATATACTGAGTAATGCTAATCTTTACAACAAGTAGTTTTGTTAATAGTACTGTTAATACTTTGTAAAATTAAAGGTAGATGCAGTTAATGGCGCTGTGGAAACAAAGTACATTCAACACTTGGTTCTTTGTTTGAAAAAAGGGTTAAACTCCTGTAAAATTTCAAAGTTTTATTTCTAGTCCCTATAAAAATTTTCTTCTACTTTTAGTCCTCATAATATTTTCCATTAGCAGTTTTAGTCCCTACCGTTAAGCCTCATGTGTGTTTTTCAAATTTTTGAATGGTTTTTTCTAAGCATGTTTATAACATAATAAAATATCACTCACAAATTTTTTGAATGTTTTAACAAATGATGAAATCAATTGTGAATTTCTAAACCCAAAAACTCGAACCCAAAATAACAGAAATTTATACCTAAAAATTGAATTTTGACTTCAGTTTTACATACATTCTCATAACACAGTGTACTAGCAAATTTTGGTAGTATTATGATAAAGTTTGAATGTCTTTTTGTTTATGGGGCACTAAACGGCGAAGAAAAAATTATAGGGGATAAAAACGAAAATTTGAAATTTTATAGAGACTAAAAACATATTTAAACTTTAGGAAAACACTTTATTAAAATTAGGAAAAGAAGAGTGCTAGCTAAACACTTTAATAGAATAGTAACTCCTTTCTCTTAGTTGAAATTATAAAGTATGTTAGCATTTCCTGTTAGGAAGATTATATTTAAAAGCTGCCTGTGAGCTACTTATTTCATTTTCCTGATTTCAGTGATTTCCTTATAAATGGTATCAATATCCTTTACTTATATTTTCATATTTAGGGTGGGTTTGTTTGGTTTTAGAGAATGTTATTTTTATTTTCTTTTATATTACTTGCGCAAGTTTTCACTTTATTTTTAATTTTAAAAGATTTGTGTGGAAAATTGTGAAGATTTTCATTGTTTTCTATACAAAATTTTCAAAATAAGTATTAATCTAAAACTAAATACAAATACAATATATAAATAAAAAAGTGATATGAAATTATCTTTTGGGCCAACAAAACATCCAAAAAATGTACTATTTTCATGTGCTGATGATTTTGTGTATTATATATGCAAACAGTGCTTTAATTGCTAAGAAGGAGGATGAAGAGCAACTTAGGTTGATAGAGGAGGAGGAGGAAAGACAGCGGAGACGAAGAATGTCCAAGTTAAAGAAGCGTAAGCTTGGCGACTAGTAGTAACATCGAAAGAAAATACCATTCTCAGTTTTCAAATTATCTGTTTGATTATTATGAGATCTGATTTGCTCAATTCAATCCAATGGTGATGCAAAAGCAAGTGATGTTTTTTGTCAAAGCTAGTTTGTATTATATTTTGTAATTTGTTATAATGCTAATGATACAACTAATAATTACAATTTTTTTATTGTTACAAAGGGGGCAAGTGCCTGGAAGTTAGTTTGATAGATTTGGCTTTCAACCCTAAATTTTATTGGGCAAATTATTCAGATGAGTTGATGTTTAAAGTTTAATAAAGATAGATGGATTAGGGTTGGCCTGAAATATCAGATAATCATATCATACAAATATAAAACCATACAAGTTATAACTCTTTTTGAAGGAGCATAATATTTGTAAACAAATGGCAATTAGAAAATTTATTTTATTTTATTTGGTGAGGTGTATCTTTTGCTTCAAAAGACCACTATTATAGGCTGTTGAGATCATATTTGTTTTAAATTTTTGTATTTGGATCTTGCACCCCTATCGAATCTAACAATGTTCCATTTAAACTCCTTTTTCTTTTATTTTCCCTCAACTTTCCGGTTCCTCCAAAATTATATATATCTCTACCCCACGATGCTCTCAAAATACCCATTTAAAAAGAAAACACACTGAACTTAATTCAACCGTAAAATGGGTAACAAAGGGACTCTTTATTGAATGACTTAATTATTTTTTTTAGCCCTTACTTTTTTAGTTTTGGATTCTATTTTGTTATATTTTCGTCCTGTTATTTTAGTTCGTTAAATATAATTTTGTTAACTACTTTTTTTATCACATTTATTGAAAAAATGTTAAATAATGATCACATGGTTTTGTTGACTAAGTTGTCTGAGATTAAAAAAGAATTAATAATAAGAATGAATTGAAAATCATCTACCTTCTCCCCAACTTCATCTACCTATCCTATATTTTGTTATAAACACTTGGCATTCTCTTCCTCCTTAACACCACCAAAGTTACTATTACTAATCTGGAAACAAAAACAAAAAACAGATTCAATATCAGTATTAGAACAAAACCCTAAAAATCCAAACCTGAACTAAAAAATGAAGAGACTAGAAAAGCAAAGAACGACCCAAAAAAATAAAACTAGTGTTGAAGGTTTCTTTAGGTTTGTTTCTGATTTGTTAAATGATTTTTCTGTTGTTTTTCATGATTTTTTATGTTTAAAGAATCCCAAAAATTAAAATAGAGAAAGTTAAATTTCAATTATTATTCTCTATGTTCTTCCTTTATTCATTAGTTTAGATTTATTTATACCATATATGAGTATGTTTTGAGTTTGACAGAATGAATTTGAAAGAGTAAAATTTGAGTTTTATCTAATTAACAGTTACTTCTTTTTTGGTTTGGATGTAAGATGTGAGATTTACAGTAGTGTTGTTATGATGTTCATCAAGAAAAGTGGTATTGTTGAGTATGTATAAAAAAAAGATGTTCTTGGTGATTTAGAGAGCCTAATCATGAAACCAAAGTGACATACAACAATGAATTACCGTTTTTTCAATAAAATTGACAAAAAAAATCAAATTGACTAATAGAACCGTACCCAACAGCATCTCTAACGGTGAACTCAATATGCGTTTATTAAATGGGGTCCATCATGACATATCATATTGAAATAATTCATTCATTTCTTACTCCAACGATGAACTCACATGTTGATTAAATAGAGTCCACCACTAATGATAGTTTGACACATTTCTAACTTCAATAGTGAATTTGCAAAAAATTGAATTTTAAGTAATTACATGCTGACGAACAAATTCATTTTGCTATTGTTAGAGATGTTCGAAGCGAAATAGAATAAAAATTAATTAAAAAACCAAAATGAAACTTAAAACACTAAAAGAGTGATTTGTTTTTACTAAATTTATTCTACCACTAAACTCCCTAAGCTACAATTGGCATTTATCTTTATCACAATTTGTAAACAATCGCAGTCTTTTATGTCTCTTAGCATATTATGATACGAGGAATAAAGAATGTTATAAAAATATCTCGATTAATATCATGAGACAGAAAATTTGGATTCTAAAGATTATTTAGTTAAAATTCAATCTCAAGAACAAAGAATTCGTTCAAAGTAAATGTAGAAATATTAAAAAGAATTTTCATCGAAAATAAGATAATTTTTTGTTGAAATGTGCTTTGGTTTCATTCAAGATAATTGGTTTAACTATACATCTAAGACATTTACAAACTAACCTAAAGGAATATTCTAAAACCTATTTCAGTCACTAATCATTAAAATAAATAACAAACTAAAATAACATAACATAGGGTAATTTCCTGAAACATGTAATTCGATTATGTAATTGAAAATCTATATTATCATAACACAATAATTATTTATAAGGTCACGAGGTGGTTAACAATTTTTATTTATTTGTTTTCCTCAAAATGATGGAAAAGGACGAATTCCTAATCCTAACTAAGAGTTGATTTTGATTTGACACGTGTTGTGTATTAAGCAAGTTGTGTTTTTAGTTTCCATTGATTAATGATATTTTTATGATTATATCATTCTTCACTTGAATTTAAGAATAATGACATTAACATTACATAATTTACATTGCTGAATTGAATTCAGTTCAACTCAATGATGCCGATTTTGGGAATTTCTTCGCGTTTTCTTCCAAAACCCATTTCACCTCTTTCTTGTTTCAGGTCACACTCTTCCTATAACACTTCACATTCATACTCTAATTCCTTACATTTCATCATTGAAGCCTCTTTAACTGTAAACTAGTCTTTTTTTTAATTTAATTTATCATTCATAATTTATACAGTTCATCTCACAAATGAGTAATCACTAATAATTTAGAGTATGCATTTATTTTAAAATAGAAAAAATTAGGTGTATGAAAGAATCTTATAATTACTAGAAGAATTTGAAATTGTTTTTCTTTTTTTGAAGTTGAAATTTAGCATTTTTTTTAAAATGAATAAAAAATAGCTTTTAATTGAAGCTCTCTTGTTTAATCTCTTTTTAAAACTTCTAAAATTTATATAAGAGTTTTATTATAAGTGAATAATCATGAATATTAAGTTAATTGAACTTGATTTTAGCCTGTTCTTCTTGTTTCATTTTTTTGTTGTTTTGGTTTTATCTTGGTTCATTTTTTTAAAATGTGTTTTCAGGAATAATGGAGATCCCAATGGCTTACATGAACAAAGGTAACCTTCTTTTCTTTTTAAATGTATTCACAATTTGGAAACTAATATAAGATTCTGTGTCTTAGGTTAGAGGGTAATAAAAATGAGGACATGTCCAAGGTATGTTTGCTTTTGTTTCAAATATGTGGTGTCTTTTACATTCCCCTTTTCTTTTTGTCCTAACCGTCTGATTCACAAGGGAAGAACACTCTAGTAATTTGAATGAGAGGTAAGTAAAGTCTGACCAATGATTGTTGCGGTCAATGTTTGAACTCTATCAAGTAGATGATTGTTCCAGCTAGTGTTCGAATTCGACCTTCACTGAAACTCATTAAACACTTGGTTATCAAGTGTTTCATTGTTGTTTTTGCATCCCCCTTTTACTGTTTCTATCCTAATTTCTCAAGTGTTTCATTGCTTTCTTATTGTTTTTTTCCTTCTTTTTATTTTAGTCATTTTCTGATGGTGATGAACAAAATGTGAAACATGGTAATATTTGGCAATTGTTCAGAGAAGCTCAGCAGAGTTAGTCATTTCACCTCACTCATACATGTGATCTATACTTTGTGGAAGAATGTTTAGTAATTTTTGGTGTATTTTTCTTATTGTATGCAGACATACTATACTTAAACAATCAACGCCTCAGTGCCATTGAGGAACTTCACAAATCAAAGAAAGAAAAACAGTCCCTATTGGATAAGATAAAGAAATTGGAAGGAGAAAAGCAGGGGGGTGCTGGTAAAAGTGATTGCATCATGACATGTGCTTTTGTACCTAATACAACTTTTCAATCAATTGTAGATTAATGTTTTTTATTTGTTATTAACAGCCACTAGATTATCTTCTATTTTACTATTAAAACATGTATTGGTTAACAACAACTGGAAACTAAAGATAAATAGATGACGTGAAACGTGAAAAAGTGGACAACACAATTTGATTCGGAAGTTTGGTCAATTGTGCATATGTCTTTGACAACAAAACATTCACTCTGATTTCTATTAACGCGATTAGGGTTACATGATTACAGCTTGTGCTTCAATA
>NC_021167.2:8902571-8915289 GCF_000331145.2 Cicer arietinum | reverse complement strand
CAATTGTCCACTTATAGTAAATATGAGCTGCCATACACACCAACATGATTCCATACACTTTCACTTTTTTAATTATGTAATGTTGACACATAACATATGTCTGATTACATAATATGGTTTTTTTTCCCCTTAAACAATTATAAAATATACTTCTTTTCCTTTGATTATCTCTTTCATTCTTTAATTTCTTAACTAGGATATGCTGTTCTCATTTTTATTTGTGGCCATTCTCTTCTGGTTACAGTACCTATTTTATTTTAAAATTGCATAAGTATCTATAAGTAGGGAACTTAATCACTGCTGATATACTGAAATTATATATAATGGCTTTCAGTTATTTGTGCTAATAGATTTGAACTAAATGTCATTTGAAATTTAAAATTAATTTGATTTTAACAATGATATGTTTATATATATTCTTAGAAGTCTACAGTTCATCACTAGGATGATGAATTAAACTACTGTTTCTGTTTGTATTTTGTAAACCAGATAGGCTATCAATTTGTTCCGAATTGCTGCTTCGAATAGACTCAATGGTCCTTGGCAGTGTGATTAGCCCTGCAGAGGCATCTGAATTGAGAAGTTTTGTGTTAAACCACAAAGTGAGTGTGGCTGATGTCTTTAATGTGGTCTCACATAAAAGAGATTCTGAACTACTGGGAGAACTTCGTCACTTTTCAGATGAAAGCAAAAGGTAAATCCTGCCTGCAGTTGATCATTTTATTTTATTTTCACATTTAAATGTAACAACTAATGCTTGAAGGTATGCTGTGTAAGTTACCTACTTAATATCTGATTGTTATTCTTTTTATCAACTTCATTCAGGAATGGTTTTCATATTATTCACATTTGCACTGAAATGACACCATTGGTGCCTAGAGGATCTGTAGCATCATATGTAACCGGCATATCTCGTGCACTTCAAAGAAAAGGCCACCTGGTGGAGGTTATATTGCCCAAGTAATTAAGAAACTGATGTCCTTTTATCTGTTTCCTTGCTTCTTCTGTTATTTCTTTCAATTAATGTCAACCAAAGTAAGCCTGAGATTCTTAAGCTATTTTGTGATCTTTATGAATGACTGTTGTTCTATTTCAATATTAGTCTAATAGTTCCCTGATATTTCTCAATTTAGTTGTATCTAATAATCTAACTACTATGTAGATATGCATGTTTAGACCTAGAGGAAGTGCAAGGGTTGCGTGAAGTTAATGTGGAGGCTTACTCATATTTTAATGGTCAAATACATGGAAACAAAATTTGGACTGGGTTAGTTTTGCTTTGTTTGCTTATTAATAACCATTGGTCTGCATATAAAATGAACATAAAATAATATGTATTGGTGGTGACTAAAGAATTGATGAAAGATATTAGGAATAAAGTTTCATGTCTTTGTTTATTGTTTAAAATAAAATCTACTGATATTGCTTTCCTTTATACTTACCCTTAGTGTATGACAGAGTTGTTTATGACATTGGAGTCACTTTGATCGAGCCACAGCACTATTCATCCTTTTTCAGCCGTGAGATGATATATGGTTACCCGGATGATTTTGAAAGGTAAATGAAAATCCTAATTTCCATCTGCTATAAGACTAATAAAATTATAAAATTTGAAAGTTCATATATCACTAATTAAATAGTTTGAAATGTTTATTATTAAGGGGACTTTTTGATAAAGAATTAAAATTAGTGTCTGGAAAGCAGAATGGTTTCTTCAAATGTGAGTTTTGAGTTTGACAATATATACTTTGAATGCTGTCACTGTTGCAATAAAATTGGATGAATTGGTTTACAAATTGCAAAGGTGAAAAGAAAGAAGCTAAAAGGAGGAAAAATATTTAATAATATCAAAATGAGTATGGATCAAATTATACCGCTGTAATAATTAGGTACTATTATACTGCTCAATAAATTTTTACTTCACAAAAGTCGGCGTTGGATTAAAAATTTATATCGTACGGATACTATCTCTGATTTTATTTGCATAAACCTAAAATCATTTGATGTGTTATTGAGATGTTTTTTTTAATGAAAGCGTATATCACATAAATATCAACGTACCTCGTTGACACATCAATAGGCTTTAAGTTATTATGCAAGTATTTAATAAAAATTTATTATGCAGTGTAATAGTACTCAAGTATTACACAGTGTAATTTGGTTTCTCCTTTATCAAAATACTATAAGGGATCCCATTATGACTATCTTTTTTATGCATTCAAACTGTGTTCTAAAAGAAAAATAGAAAGGACGCTCTGATTAGCCACTATCTAATTAGTACCTCACTTTTTGAAAATAAGTGAGTGGAAAATAAAATCTGATCAACTTGAGGTTTTTCCTCTATTATGTGTACAAAATTGTCAATAATCTTGATGTGAAATCTTCTGCGATCAGGTTCTCTTACTTTTGTCGTGCCTCATTGGATTATATAGTAAAATGTGGGAAGCAGCCCGATATACTGCATCTACATAACTGGGAGACTGCCATTGTTGGGCCCCTTTTCTGGGATATATTTGTTAACAAGGTATCTGTTAGAATATTAGAAAATAGTATCTAATAATATCTTTTATACTATACTAATATCTTAGTTTATATTGTAAGATCAGTTTATAATTTAGAGAATATTAGATTATCTCTTAGTGCTGTTTTATTCATGGAGAATAATTTCAACTAACAAGAGAATACAACTGAATTTTTTATGGCCTCAAATACAGACTATCCAACTCTTGAAAGTTCATATTTATATTTGTTTAAAACATTATATCATATAAGGTCATGTCATTGTCTACTTGATCTCGAAAAAGCTTTAGATGTAATGGTAAGTTCTTATTATTGACTCCATGTCACCTTTTCTTGGAGCTTATCTTCTCTTCTGTGTATTTATAAATTCACATGATTTGTGATTTGAATCGTGTGGTATGATACAGTCAACTAACTAACATGTAATGAACCACAAATGACTTTGAATTCTGAAATACATGTATAAATTGTAGGTTTTGTATCACTAACATGAATTGTGATTCAACTACTTGTTATGTATTTTCTTGCGTCAATTCTTGTCAAAGATTTTGAAAGTCTATTGAGCTTAAATTGTTGAATGCGAAAAAACAGAAAGAAAGCTATTGAATGCACCTTGCCATTGTTGTATTTTAGTTCTTTTGAAACAAAGGCTTCGCACAGCCACTCACTCGGTTACTTTCCCTAGCAGAATTTTCATACATTTACTTTTTGTTTCTTCAATCCTTAAATTGCTTTGAATCTTTAGAAAATAAAATCTGCAAAGTTCATCTGGTTGCATGTAGAGACAATTTAAATAATGAAGATTATATGGCATTGTCAAATAAATCTTTATCACCACTAATTCTTCTACTTCTGGTTATTTATAAAGAAAAAATATCACTTGCAATATTCTAAATCATTTTTTTGTTTAGGGACTGGGAGGAACCAGAATATTACTGACATGCCATGGCTTCAATTCACAGGTTAGTTGCACATGTTTCTCCTATTGGATATGCATTTTGTATTGGGTTTTCTAAATCTTAATAATTCTTCCATCTGGAATTTGCCTCTAATTTGCATGGAAAAAATACACTTAGTTTGTTATGGAGTTAATGTTTTCATATGATAATGTCAATCTTGTAATTATTGGATGTGGTATTTATGTTTTAGGGTATTGAACAACCAGATAAACTAGCCTTATGTGGACTTGATCCTTCAAGTCTTCATCGCCCTGACCGTCTGCAAGACAACACTAACACACAACTTGTCAATATTTTGAAGGTGTTCTCTCACTCGTGTATTCTTTATTTTTCTACCCACTTTTAATCTCTATAAAAATTGCAAAATGGTATTGGAAAAAGCATTGGGGCTTTCTTTATCTAACTGATTTTCCCCCTTATCAGTAAATCTAGTTCCTTAGACTAGTCTTTCACCTTAATATTAATTGACAAATTTAGAGAATCGTTACACTTGCATCTGGGAGCAAGACATTATCACAAACAATTAACTTATTTTATGGATTAATTCCTCAAATGCTGCAGCGTTTTAGTTGTTTAATAACATCATTTGCCAAACCACAATGACAAATGTTTTGAGACTGGAGGCATGTTTACTAATGACTGTACAATATTGAGTCTGCCATCAAATTTACAGGGGGGAGTTGTCTATTCAAACAGAGTTGTAATAATGTCATCTTTCCATCCAAAGCATGCAATTGTTCGTAATTTGAGTCATGAACTGGAACCTACTTTAAATGTTCATTGGTAAGTGTTGGAACATTTTAGCATTTTCCATATCTTGTTTATATATGTTTGATAGAGGGTTATGTTCATTTTTCCTGCAAGTCAATATTAGTTATAAGTTGTTAACTTAAAAAATGTTGTAGTTAACTATTTTAAAATAATGCCCTTTAATATTTGTATAACATGACTTTATACTAAGGCTTTTCCCTCTGCCTTTTCATTAGTATTCAAAATGGGAATTACATTTGGTTGCAGGGACAAGTTGGTCATTGCTCCTTATGGATTCGATAAATCAACATGGGATCCTTCAACAGACTATTTTCTTCCAAAAAAATTTAATGCTGAAAATATGAGTGGAAAAGCTGTTTGCAAAGTTGCATTGCTGCAGCGGCTGGGGTTATCTGAACATTCTTCTATTACTGTTGTAAGTGTTCCACTCTTTGTTTCCTATAAGCCTTAATTATTTGTGCACGTGACGAATGTTAAAATATAAGGTGGCAGTTTTTGTATTTAAAAGAAAAAATAACAAATGCAAATAGAAAACATTTTCTCAAAGTAAACAGGCCGTAAGGTTGCTTTCTTGGAGCAGCCTTTTTTAAACTAAAACTTTTTATCACTGGTATGAAAATAGTGCTGTGGATTTTTGCATGTTGTTTTACTTGGCTTGTCTGTTCATTATTGAAATTTTTATCAGGTTGGATGCAATATTTCAGAAGGAGCTAATGTTGATGAAAAAAAGATTAAGGATATTGCTTTGAATGCTAAGCAACAGGACGTCCAGGTTGGGCCACCTCTACGGAACTTATTGTTGCATTGCTTATAATTTGACTTCCTCATTTACTGATATACTATTCTGGACTCAATTATAAGCACACAAAAAAAAAATGCATGCATTTGTTGGACTAAAATATAAGCAAATGTCAACTAATCTATCCACATTTCATATCATTATAAGCAAAAATTGTTATTCCAGAGGATTTCTTGTTTAGAACCAGTTTTGAATGATTATTAATTCTCTGCAGTTTATATGTATGTGGACCAGTGAAAGACCAGTCTTGAATCAGGCATTAGATTCACTTCAGAAAGAACTCAAGGTTGCCTCCACACTTTCTTAATATTTTTTTTAACTTGCGATAGTTGCATGTGTATGCAGGCATTGAATATTGATAACTTTGGCGTATCTTGTTATTGCTGTCATTGTCATGCAGACTGAACTTTTCTGGTCATAAAGATGCATTATTATGATATTATGTTATGGAAAGCTCAATTAGTAGTATTTTTTTAGCCTTGTGTGCTTCTAACACTGCCATTTCGTTCAAAATCTGCAGGATGATAATATTAAATTTGTGCGTGCAAATGATGAAGCTCTATTGCATTTATTATTCGCAGGATCTGACATTATATTGTGTCTATCTTTTCTTGATCCCACTGATGAAATCCCAGTAAGTCCATCCCCTTCCTCACCCCCTTTAATGGTGATTTTTCTCCACTAATTAACACTAGTAAAACATGAAGTTGCTTGTTTCTCAAAGAAATTGATTCTTATGAACTTGCACTTTGTTTCATTTTTCCTGTGTAGTATTTAATAAAATTAATATAAACAAATTTGGTTTTGAGCGGAGATATTTTCATGTGTTATGTGGAAATTTTAGGGGTCAATGTTTTGGCTATCAACATGATTAATGAATAATGATATAATATACTAGGGAGAATTACACTTACCGTTAGAATATCAGAAAATATCTTATCATATCTATTAGATTATATTTGAGTATCTTGAATTATTTTTTATGATCAATTTATAATCATAGAGATATCTTAAAATATCTCATTATTATTATTATTATTAACATGATTTAGGATTGAATGTATATTTCTTTATAAATAGAGATTAATATTGAGTCTTTTGTAATCAAGTTAGCAAGCTATTATCAATAATATTCGAACTCTTATTATTTTCTCTCCTTATTTTCTCTAAAATCCCACAACTTCAACATGGTATCAGAGCCTATTTCGATCCTCCTTGAACAATCTTGCTGTTGTTTCGCTTCCGAGTTTTCAACAGTTAGAGAATATAATAATAGTTTCTCAAAGATCTGCTGCCTGCTGTCGCTGCTGGAAAAGTTTTCCGACACAACCACTTCCATGGTAAAACTGTGTTTTTTGAGTTGTTTAACGGTTTAGGGTTTTATTTTGGGTTAAGGGTAGTGATCAGGTTTTAGTTTGAAAAACTGCGATGATCAATTTGAGTTTTTGAAAGAGAAAAAATAATGTTGTCTGAATTGGGTAGGAGGCCAGTGATTGGTGGTGAATTTGCGAAGGAAATAGGTATTTTGCTTAGTGATCAAAGAAGACGTGAGGTTGATGATCATGAACCTGAGGGTTCTCTGGATCAACTCCTCCAACTGTTGAGGGTTCTCTGGGTGCAGTTGGTGGGTTATTTGGTGGTGGTTCTACGGCGTCGGCTGTTGTTTTGGAGTTTTCGGGTAATGGTTTTGCTTCTGAGGAAGAGATTAGATCTGATCCAGCTTATCTTTCATATTATAACAGCAATGTGAATTTGAATCCTAGACTTCCACCTCCTTCGTTATCAAAGGAGGATTGGAGGTTTACACAGACTAAAAGGTGGAGCTTCTGTAATTGGTGGAATTGGTGGTAGGAGGAAAGTGAATGGAGCTGCTGATAATAATGGGGGTAGATCAATCTTTGCTACACCTCCTAGTTTTAACATGAGGAAAAGAGGGAGTGAGGTGGTGGTTGATGAAAAAAAATTAGAGGTTCTGCTGAGTGGAGTGGTGATGGACTCATTGGTTTGCCAGGACTTGGTCTTGGGACCAAACAAAAGAGCCTTGCAAAAAATCTCCAGGATAACTTGGGACGTGCCACACCTGTCACGGGTTTTCCCTCTCGTCCAGTCAATCGTAATGCATTTGATGAAAATGTTGAGATCACATCTTCTGCTGAAGTAGAGCTGGCTCATTTGTGCCATGATTCCTCAGCCACTGATGCTTTGAGATCTGGATCAAATGTTCAGGGTCAGCTGCAGCCCAAAATGTTGGGCCCCAAACTTCATATTCTTATGCTGCTGCACTTGGTTCTTCCCTGTCACGAAGCACTACTCCTGATCCACAAATCGTTGCTCTTAACGACCCATCCGTGGACAGGAATTACTTGGGCAACTCGTACATGATTTTACTTGAGCTTCAGAAAGCTTATCTTGGGTCTCTGCTTTCACCTCAGAAGTCACCATACAATGTTCCAATGGGTGGTAAATCCGGCGGTTCCAATCATCATGGTTAGTATGGAAATCCTGCGTATGACGTTGGTTTGTCTTATCCAGGAAGTCCAATGGCAAACTCGTTATCTAGTTCTTCGATTGGATCTGGCAGCCCTATTAGGCACAATGACCTTATCTAGGAAGTCACCATACATTTTCTCACTCTGTTGATCGATCATGGCTTCGTTTCGTTAGAGTTGCGTTGCTTCTTCTTCGGTGTTTGTCATGAAATTTAGTTCTTACTAATAGATTATAATAGTGGCTGCTACTCTTACCGACGATTGTTCTGGTTGTCCCTTTTTCCACATATGAATCATATTAGTGATGACTTCTTCTTCCCTTGATGATTATTCTAATAGTGTCTTTTATTTTCATGACTCACTTTATCATGACAATTTGTCCCAGAGAAGCATTAGCTCTGGAATCATTTGCTGTTTTTATATCCATTAATACAATAATTCTCTTCATCTAATTCTATCTTACCTTTGCTCTATCATTGTTGTTATGTGGAATGTTAATTGAAGCGTACAGTTTTTTATAAATTGAATATGTAGCTCAAAGCATTAAGGTATGGAGCAGCTCCAATAGCAGTTGGTTCTGACGCTCACACAAACAGGTAGAAGTCCACAAAAATATTTGTGATGTGTATTTTTTTTTCTTCCATCCTTGTATAACACATCGTTCATATTTTCTAGGGCAATACCTTTTGATAGAAACTTCATATACCATGACCAGGAGGCAACTAAATACTCAAAGTTAATCAACAATACCTTTCGGAACATGTCACTTGACCTTGCCATTGATGAAATTGTATGTGTAGTTTCTGGTGCTATTGCTTATTTAAGTTTTACCAAAATGCTACTCCCTTTGTTCCTTTATACATGTCGTGTTTGGAGACACTTTGGTTTCTTTTACATGTAGTTTAAAGTTACGCTTTGTCCATTTTATTCTTGTCTGCCATTAGTTATATTTCAGATTTTCCATAAAGTAATTGTTCTCCCAATTCAATTCTTATTGACCACGTACTTAAATGAAGGTTGATTACTTGCAGAATGACAACTTTTGGAAAGCTTTAATTTTTTTTGACGCTGGAACAAGCTTTTTTTTGGACTAAAAGCTGGAATTAACTTTTGATGAATAGAATACATACCGTTTTCACATAAAAGCAAGCAGCAAGCAATTGTTTTGTTTGCATTGAAAATGTTACTTTTTTGAGAAATTTATTGAGAATAATAATGAAAGAGGTTAAATAAATAAAATGGAGGAAATAAAAAATAAGGTTATAGGATTTTGTTTGTTTGTCAAACTAGCTTATCCTTTAACTGCAAAAACTCTAAAAGCGACATGTTCGAATGAAGAGAGAGTATATGCTTTAGAGAACTCATTTATGTCCAATGTTTGATAGGTTTGGTGACCGGCACTAATACGACGTTAGTACATTACATTTAATCACTTCTATTTTCTTAAATTATTATTGGTGTTTATATGTCACTGTCAGTGTTTGTGTGTGTCAGAGACTCATTAATGAATTATTGACTTTGATGTGGGTGTAGAGGAACAACTCATCCAAGTGGAAACAAAGCATAATGGAAGCAATGGCGCATGACTTATCATGGGATGGTGAATGCTACGAAGTTCATTTGGCAGCTTACTCAACTATAAAGAATATGTGAAGACCATGTGAAGTGGGTCTGATGTACATGTATGTATGTATTATGTGTATATATATATATATATATATGTATGTAATGGACAGATTTTTTGTTTAGTATTTTGAGATGTGGCTGAAAAGTTATTTATAATTTGTAAGTCATTAGCTAGCTCTTCAAACTTGGTATATGCTGTAAAATATGTAATGTAGATGGATCGCTAGAATCAATAAGAACTGAGTTTGAAGCATATTATTTTAAAGTTTGATGCAAAAGCAATAAACAATAGCATTAAGTCATATTATGAGAATCTTTCGGAATATGGTTTTATCATTTTTGTCGTCTTTTAGGAGTAGACAAAATTGCTGAGTAGCATTTGTAAAGCAACAAATGAATAACGTTCTTCATGCTCTTGCAAGTTGCAAAGGTGGTTGTATTTATATATGCCTCTGATTATGTTCCTAACTTTATTGCTTGTATATTATCTTATCTATATTGTAATAAAATGACATTTCGTATCATACAAAAACAAATAAAAAATTTATTGTTGGGTCTATTTATAAATTGTAGAAAATAAAAAACATTTGAATCTATTTCTTTTAAGATTTGTTTGGCTCAATGGTAGGAGTGGCAGGCGAGATGAGAAACTTTATATATGTGTTATGTTTGGTTCAATGAGGAAAGAAATTTAATAGCTTAGATGTGTTATTTTGCTTTTTAACAATTATAGTATTTAAATAATAATATTTTTAATAAAAATAAAAATATTTAGGGCAAAATACATCTTTAATATTTTATGTTTAATTCAATTTTTGTTTAAGTACTTTAAGTTTATTTATTTTTATTTGATCTTTTAAGTTGTATTCGTTTGCATCATTAATCCTTAAAATATATTAAATTAAACATATAATTCTTTAAGATTGAAAATTATACTATCATGAACTGTTAAGTTAAAACATTGCAACAAATTGAATGTCGAAGCTAATTTGTATCTAAAGAAAGTTAAAAATATTGATTATGTTGATAGACATTTATTACTTTATTTTTAAGTTTATATGTGAATTTAAATTGTTATAAAGAAAAACAAGAAATATATATCATTAATAAGATTTGATGAATATTTTTTGAAAAATTAATATGAGAACATATTGTTGCAGCATTTGATAGATTTCAAATGATCAAAATTTTTTAACTAAACTAATTATTATCAAAATTGAGATTAAAGATTAACATAATGTAACTTCAATAATCAAATCGAGATAAAATAAATTTAAAAGACATAAGCAGGTATTCAAATAAACTTAAAGGATTATAAATCTATTTTTACCAAATATTTGTAAGTAAATTTTAAATAAATATTTTATCTATTTCAATATTTTTCACTCTTAATGAGAGCTGAAATTGACTCACAAGATATTTTGTCTCCTAAATTCTCTAAAAAAAAATGAACCACACAATTAAGTTTAAGATCATTTATGTGTTATATCTCTATTCCTTTTCAATTAAATAAACTCTTACAAATGTTATAACTCAATTAATAAATGTTAATATTGTTAAGTTATAATTAAATATTTATGAGTTAATTATAGTGGAATTTATTATTATTTTTAAAATAAAATAAAACATTTTATAAAAAATAACGAGTCGTAATATTACAAATTACAATGGAGTAATTACTATTTTGGTCATTAAATTAATTATCATCAATTAATTTAATTTTTTTTTTATATAAAACTTAATTAATTTTCAAACTTAGCAACATAATTTTAAATATCTTATATATCTATTGATGCATGCAATGCATGAGAGGACAAGAAGATATGATTTTAATATTAATAAATGTTTGGCTAAGTTTGAGAGTTTGGAGGGTGTCATACTCATAATAAATAAAAAGTTTGGAGGGGGAAAACTTTGGTACATAAACAAAATCAACCAACCCTTTTTATAAAAAAGTTAAGCAAATAACTTTTTTTGACGCAAGTGACTAAATTATTATCACGAAAAATTATAAAGAAACTTTTGACTCTACATAAATTATTCCAAAGATATTTTAGGAATTTAAAAGTCCATACTATAAAGTTTTAAAAATGTAATCGATAAGGTTTTTAACTCTTACTTATTTAATTAACTTAAAATTGATAATGTTTGAAAATATCATCAATATTCTTTTTTTATGTTAGAAGATCATCAATACTTATATACGTACATAATAGTTTTTTTGAATAATTAAATGTTATAAGAGAATTATATTTAAAATTAATAAACATTTTAATTTGAAAGTCAATTTAATTTTAAAAAATATCGTGAAAAATATTATATTTTTAAATATTATTATTATCGATGATAATTTATATATTATAATATAATTATTAATAATTTAAAGATTTTATAGAATTTTATTAAAGATAAAGATGCTAACCAATAACAAGGGTCTATAATCCATAAAAACTTTTTAGAGAAGTAATTTCTAAAACACTAAAAAAAAATATACCAACAAACTTATATTATATTACTTGCGTAAAAATCTGTGTAATTTAATAAACTACTTTAACACTTTTTTTTCTTTCTTTTCTTGGATAACAAAAAAAAAATTCAGGAAAGAAATCTGCGTAACTTAATAAACAATTCTAACACTTTTTTTTTTCTTTCTTTTCTTGGATAACCTCAAATTTGTTTTTAATAAATTTTGTAGCTTAAAAGAAATAAGTAAATTGTATTACAATTTCATTTGGAGGCGGTGTAAGCCATGTTTGGACGAAGAATTGCTTAACGATCCGAAGAAACAAAGTTGAAGGCAAAACTTAGTTGAAGTGTTGACCAACTACAAACAAGCAGTATTGGAATTTACAATCGCACCATAACGCTTAACCAATTCCAAAATGGTACCCAAATCTGCTCAAACTCAAAATCCTTCTTGGTTTACGCCTAAAAGGTACTCCTTCGCAAACCTACTTTTTCATTTCAATTCCCTTTCTATCTTTACAATTTCGATATCAATTTGAAGCACACGGATATGTGATATATTGTGATTTCAGGCTTCTTATAATATTTTGCGTCATAAACTTGATCAACTATGTGGATCGAGGAGCTATAGCTAGCAATGGTGTAAATGGAAGTCTTGCAACTTGTACTGATTCTGGCATTTGTTCTGCCGCTACTGGAATTCAGTATGTTCTACTACTCCTTTACATTTTTTTCTATTATTTCTAATTTTGGTTATGCCATGACAAAAGTTGATTTCGTAATATTGATATAGTTTAAACTCAGTGGATTGTTTGGATACATTTATGGAAAAGTGGGTTCAATAATAGATTTGAGAGTAAAAATCAATTGTAAAGCCAAAAACTACATATCGTAGCTTCAAGTTAGAATCAATTCTGGATGAAAAATCAATTCTATTCAAAGACATCCAAACATGTCAAGAATCTAACAAAGTTAACTACTAATTACTAACACTGACTATTAAAAAAAAGAGCATATATCTTGCAAATTTTAGGACTGAAAACTAAATAAGTAAATTTTACAAGGACTCACAATATATATATATATAT
>NC_021167.2:8787905-8902520 GCF_000331145.2 Cicer arietinum | reverse complement strand
TATATATATATATATATATTATTTAACTTATTACGGTAGCATGGTTTTTCACATTTCAGGGGGGATTTTAACTTGAACAATTTTCAAGATGGAGTTCTGTCATCTGCATTTATGGTTGGACTTCTAATTGCTTCTCCAATATTTGCTTCTCTTGCCAAAAGGTGAATTGCTTTAATGTTACATTGTGCATTAGCTTCTGCCTGCTTCTGACAGTTTTCATACTTATGCATTTACTGTGACATCAAAATGTCTAAATGATATATTGTTTTTACATTATTTGATGTACAGGTTAAATTTTGTAGTGTTGATGTTACATGTATATAATTTAATGTTAGCTGAGGGTGCTTCAATCAAGTTGTGCATAGGACCTTCTAGCCACCATAATAAAAATAACAGAAGAAGATCCTTGACATTGCAGGGTTGTTTAAATGACTCAATATGTTGTGAATTTTTTGAGTCCCTTGATCTAACTGTATAGAACAAATTGAATATTCGCTGTGTTTGAACATTCCACTTCAGACATGACAACATCGTTAGACTTCCTCTTACATGTGTGATTTGTGGAGGAGAAGAATTAATAATCCAACCCAAGTTGTTTGGTCCCTGTAGGCCCATTATATCATGTTAGGATGGAGCAATATCCAATATCTTTTTGAGGAACTGTTCATCCCAAAAGGTTCAACAGTTTTTATCTGACACTAGGGATAGAAAGAAAGTAAAATTTGTTTTCTAGATTCTTTATTCAAGTTCATCAAAGTTCTTGTTGCTGAAGAGTCTAAAGTCTATACTTGGGTTACTTCTCTGATCATTTTCTGTTCTTTTAAAATTCACATCAGTGAATAACAAGCCTGTCCATGGGTTACACAGTTTGACTCCTCCTGGACCATGCACATCACCATGTAACTTTTTGTTTCCATTTAGTCCTTGCAGTTTGGTTAATGTAATCATAGAGGTGTAAAAATTCTACAAATGAGTAGCTATTTCTGCACTTAAATAGTCAATTCTATTTACTGTTATAAATTGATTGATATTTATTCTTCTGTGGTTTATCTAATCTTTAAGGAAATAGAAAGAAGTCACATTTTAGTTTCTCCTTCTTTCTAATTTTACATAACCTTCCTATCATCTAGTATGATTTTATTTGATCAACTGTGAACCATATCTATTCTAAAAGAAAGCTTAAGTAGCTTAGAATGAGATGAAATATTTGCTATCTTCATGTTCCCTATTTAATTGAATGGTGGTCGAATGCATTATCATGTTTTCAGTCACAATCCATTCCGGCTTATTGGTGTTGGATTGTCTGTTTGGACATTTGCGGTAGCTGGATGTGGCAGTTCTTTTGATTTTTGGTCTATTGCAATATGCCGAATGTAAGGGAATATTCTAGTTCTTTCAACTTTTCAAGGCCTTCGCCATTTTCTCATGCTATATTTGAGTCAAGACTGACAGCATTTTGTTTCCCAGGCTAGTTGGTGTTGGTGAGGCTTCCTTCATAAGTCTTGCAGCACCATTTATAGATGACAATGCCCCTGTTGCACAGGTATGTATGCCTCATTTCTCTACTCCCCTTCATAATTCAATAAAAAAAAATCTCTAACATTGAATGCAGAGTTTCGGCTTTATAATGTTTTTATTGATGGCAGAAAACAGCATGGCTTGCTGCATTTTACATGTGTATACCAGCTGGAACTGCTCTGGGCTATGTTTATGGTGGATTGGTAAGATGCACAATCTAGCTGTGTTAAGATGGTTCTTATTGTTTATTCTGTTTGGTTGCATGACCTAATTGTTTTCTTTCTGTTGAAATTGTGGGATTTTAGAGAAAAGGATGAGAGAAAATAATAAGGGTTTGAATATTATTGATAATAGCTTAATGCTGACTTGATTACAAAAAATTCAATACTAACCTCTATTTATAGAGAAATATAGACTTAATCCAAAATCAGGAACAAATCATAATATAATTAGAGATATTTTAAGATATCTCTATGATTATAAATTGATCATAAAAAATAACTCAAGATACTCTAATATAATATAAAAGATATTATAAGATATTTTCTAATATTCTAACACTCCCCCTCAAGCTAAAGCTTACTAAGCTTTAGCTTGTTACAAGAAAACAATGTATTGCTCTGCAAAAGAGTAAAAGTAGATGGAAAGGCAACTTAGGGATGCAGGTGAAGTCGGAGAGAATTGCTATAAATATAGCTTAGCCAAATAGCTGGAATGATCATCAACATGAGAGAAATTCATGGCAAGCAATTGAACAAAGCAAGGTCCGTTCTTCTAAAAAACTACATTTGGAAGCTTCAAACCAATAATATCGGAGACTCAAAATATTTAAACTTGAAAATACTTCAAGGAGAGAGCGGACACTTTAGGGAGAGAAAGGCAAGGCCAATACATCTGGGACAAAGATGGGACCAGTGCATCTGGGACAAATTGTCAAAATAAAGTGAGTTATAAAAATAAAAAACATCGTCAGAATAACCATTAATGGAAGAAGAAGTCATCACTAATATGATTCATAGTGGGAAAAGGGACACCATCAAAATAATTGTCGGTGGGAATAGAAGCCACTGTTATAATCTATTAATAACAACTAAAGTGCATGACAAACACCAAAGAAGAAGCAACGCGACTCTAATGAAACGAAACCACGATCGATCAACGAAGTGAGAAAATGCATCCAAAACAGGAGAGACAATGGTTGTTTGAACAAGAACGCATATTTTTCGTTGATCAAAATTGGAAAGTAAGGGCAGATCTAGAAACAAGAAGGAAAATCCAATCTAGACGACTGAAACATTGTGCTGGAAGGCGGACATAAACGCCTAAGCTCGGGGCTGTTGGCGGCAGCGCATGGAATGAACACGGAGGATCTTGAAGGCACATGAGCGCGCGTGGAGCAACTTTTGGTATAAAAAATATGGGTCGTGTAGATTGAGAGATTCCGCACACAAAGGAAGTGGTCGTATCGGAAAACTTTTCCAGCAGCGACGACAGACAGCAGCAGACCGCGGCGGCAGATCTACTCGCATGAGAGATTAGTAGCGCGTGAGAGCGTGTGTGGCGGCTTTTGGCGACGCACTTTCGGGCATGACCTGATCTGGAGATGACGACGTTGTTCGCAGGAAAATTTGCTGGAAATAGTGGTAACGGCGGCAGTAGCGAATTGAACGGAAAACGAGTGAAACGTGTCAAAATATTGGAAAAGAGAAACTATGATTATATTCCCTAACTGTTGGGAACTCGGCAGCGGAACAACAGCAAGATTGTTCAAGGAGGATCGAAATAGGCTCTAGATATCATGTTGAAATTGTGGAATTTTAGAGAAAAGGAGGAGAGAAAATAATAAGGGTTTGAATATTATTGATAATAGCTTAATGCTAACTTGATTACAAAAGATTCAATACTAATCTCTATTTATAGAGAAACATAGACTTAATCCTCAATCAGGAACAAATCTTAATAATAATTAGAGATATTTTAAGATATCTCTATGATTATAAATTGATTATAGAAAATAACTCAAGATACTCTAATATAATATAAAAGATATTATAAGATATTTTTTAATATTCTAACACTTTCTGTCATGTGAACAAATGACATTTTTTACTACACCTGTTAATTGTGTTGTCTCATTTCCTTGGTGTGTATATTATTGACACATGTTTGTATGTATATAAGTTCCTTTCCAACTCTCTATGCACTTAGAGATTTTCTTCATACTGGATCCAGAAAAGAAGAAGCTCTTTGATTATCATTTATCACCTACGGCCCAAATAAATTGGAATGACTTCTTTTCCAAGATCTGACAACCTGCTATTGATGTAAAGATGGAATTAGTTTGAGAGTCTAGATTAACACCCACCATACTGCTTATAGACATTCATCTTTGACCAAGAGTAGAAGTGTTCATAAAGCTGTGAGAGAGAGAGAGAGAGAGAGAGAGAAATAAATCAGAAATTTCCTCTTCCTTTTTTTAAAAGTGTAATTGTATCCCCAGCAAACTATGAATGAGACAACAACCTCTTTCAAGCCCACATTAACTTCATAAGTGGACCCATATGTAACTGCTCTAGAAATTGAATGGCTAAGTACATCCACAACGTAAGTGAATGAAAAAGAAAGGACGTAGCTTGAACCATTGCAAAAATAGTTAGGTTATGAATGATTAACTATAAATAATGGAATTCTGCAGGAGAACTATTGAGTACTTTATCCATGTTTTATAATTTATTATGTAAAAGGAAGGATATTTGTGAAACAGGTTTCAGAAGAAACTATTGTTTTACCCTTATATAAGCTACTGGCAAGTTGCATGCTTAATGCTCAACAGTACTTTATGTATGGTCAACAGTACCTTACCTTGAGCATTGTTCAGTGTGATAATGAGTCAGCTTCAAATTTTCAAATAATAATGTACAGGTTGGAAGCCAATTTAACTGGCGCATTGCATTCTGGGGTGAGGCAATTTTGATGCTTCCTTTTCCCATATTGGGTTTTTTAATACAGCCTTTGCAGTTGAAAGGTAACCATTTTCTTATGTTTGATGCAATTTAGAATGCCCTTAATTTTTCTTATCCTTGTAAAGCAACTCACTATCTAATTTCTAATAATAGGTTTTGCTCCTATGGAATCGAAGCAGAGACTGACATCTATCGAAGAAAATGGAGGTATCTCTAAATCTTGTGTACTACTTTGGTAATTGATGTTCAATATTTTCTAAGGTCTCTTATTGAAATTTATGTGGGACAAAGAAATTTAGAGCATATTTGGTTTCTTTTTCATTTTCAATTCTAAATAAAAAAATGCCACAAGGTTTCACTTTGTTTGATATTTGTTTATTGTTTGTATGAGAAGCAATGATTTTTTTTGCTGTCCCTGTACAAATATTTGAATACAAAAAACAATGTGAAAATAAGGGGGAATTTTTTGCAATTAAAAGTTAAAACAGATAATGGAAATATAAACCAAACAAGCTCTTGAGAAAGTTCACAGGCTGGCTAAAATTTCCCAAGATAAATTTTTTATTTTGAAAAACAGCAGTTGTGCTAATCAAGAAAGAAAATATAGAATAATTGTATGTATTTTTAGTGTTGTTATCATGTATATTTAATATTTAGAAACTTTTTGTTGCTGCTCCACTTCCCATCTTAGCTTTGTGTCCTTTTGTATGGTCTTTTTTTTTCTTGTGGTACTAAATAATGTCTATGCTCAAAGTTAGAGGTTTCCCTTCTATATAGATGATGGCATGCTTGCTGAAGATCAAGCCTTTATCAGAGGATCCAGGTGAGTTGCTCTGTTGCCTTTGATTTTCTGATTTTGTCTGTTTCCTGCTTCTGATGTCAAGTAGAGGAAAACCCAAAGCAAATTCTTTTATGATGCATAAAAAAGAGGACAAGCAAGATAAAGTTAGAGGTAGAATTCAACTACCATTACCCTAAATTCAACTGTCTACTTAGTGAGATAGTGGTCATATGCATAGTGACATACTGGAAATGGGACTCTCTCACTTGGTGTCATGTTTCCTTTTCCTATTAGAACGATGTGTTGCTCTTAATATAACTGAAAAGAGAAGAAGATTATCATTATTAATCACAAATGCCCCCACTTTCACCCATTCCTACTTTCAAATAACTTCTCTTTTGAACTGTTTTTGCATATTATGGTAAAAGTTCAGTTTTACACTCTCGCGATGAGTGCCTCTTCTAAAGTTTAGTAAATTTGGGATCTCCTTGGTGATCTTGTTTTCTTCTTGTGGCCCAAGAGATTAATCAAAACATTGTTTTTCCTCTTTACAAGTTAACCTATGATTGTCAGGTTATCATCCAAATTGTGGAATCAGTTCACCAGATTCTCAGAAGATATGCAGGAGCTTTTACATGATCGTGTGTATGTTATAAATGTGCTAGGTAGTTGTTCCTTTTCCTTACCTGAAACCTTTCTCTCCTTTGTTTCTGGAACTTGACATTTATTGTTAAAAAAAATCGGAAAATTATCGTGATAGTTTTACTGACCATAATACCCCATAAATTAAATGGTCATTTTTTAGAATTTGATGACGGCACTATCAATTCTAAACTGTTATTTATTTCCTTACTTAGAATTCAATTATTGCCAGGGTATATTGCATACAATTTTGTCATTGGAGCTTATTCTTACTGGGGCCCAAAGGCAGGATACAGTATTTATCATATGGTATTCTCATATGCCCCTCCAACAATTTTATCATATTAAATATTGAGAAATTATTACCAAAAAGCCTTAAATCTAAATGGTTTTTTTTAAGATTTGGTTTTTGATAGAGTCCGATGGAGTTGATTTATTCATCTAGTCAACTGCAATTTGTGGAATCAGACTTAGTTGTCGTTGTTGTTGCTTAATATTATTTGTGTTATTGTTACCTTCACTTTGGTACAATTCTGGCATTGCTGTTTGGACTGCACTTCCTTGACATTTGTTTTTTGACAGAGTAATGCTGACTTGTTGTTTGGAGGTATTACAATTGTTTGTGGGATTTTGGGGACTTTATCAGGAGGCTTGATTCTTGATAAGATGAATTCAACAATCTCAAATGCTTTCAAGGTAAACATAGTTGATACCATTTTCATACAATGTGAAACAAGTCAAACGACTCATGAATCACCCTGTTAGTTTAGGTCTGTTATTTGATTGAAAACTTGGACTTACAAAGCTTGGATTTAAAATATATCTTGATTCTTGACCTAGATGCAAGAAAATCATTTTCACCAGTAATAGTAGGCATGATTTCCTGAATTTAATCTCAACAGTTGTAGCACTTTTTTACCATGTACACGAGGTTTTGTCATCCACTTTATATAGACAAACACACATGTCTATTGTTTGTGTGTGTGTGTATTTCTTTGATTAAGATAAAACAGAGATCGTTAGTAAGTTTGTATCCTTATTGATTTTGTGGAGAAGTTCCAAGTTTCTGTAACTGTTATGAAAACATTTATAATTATTGATCTTTTTTTCAGTCTGTATTCTATTGTAAATAGAAGCAGTTAATTTTTGTAAAATAAAATTGTGTATCTGTTAGGATATAGAATAATAAATATTTGGAGTTGTTATAGTTAGTTAGTTGGTTATGAGATAGTTACGACTTTTGTGTATAAATAGGGAGTTATGTAGTTAGTAGAGATATCTTTGAATATGGTAATCAATTGTTGAATAGAGTATAGTCTCTATTGTGAAGGAGAAACCCTTGGAGGAGAGATTTCTCTCCTAGTTTTTAATAGAAGTGTTTATTTCTTTGGAGTTCAATTCTTGGATTCCTAATAGTATCTTTATCTTCCTTCCCATAAATATAACTAAGTTTGTATATATATAATTACCCTCAAGGGTCGTTTGTTTCAAGACATATGGTCAGAATACTATTAAAGTATATAACTTACAAATATGTTTGGCAAATACTTATCATTCCTAGGAATGTTATTAAAACTTTTAGTTCAAAAGTAAAATAAAAAATTGGGGTAAAATAAGGTGAAAGTGGGCAGTTGTTAATATGGAATAAGGGCTGTCAGGACCAAATTTTGATTCTTCAACACCATACTTGGTGCAACTGTTAGAGTTGTTGCCGTGTAACTGGAGGTAATGAGTTCAAACTGTGGGTTCAATCTCTTCTAAATGCAAGGTAAAGTTACATGCAGTAGATCATTAATGGATTTATCCCTTCCTTTGATTTGCCATGGCGAGAGCTTTATGGCCCAAGGTTGTCCTTTTTTAACTACTCACTTTAGGAAAGTCAAATCCAATTTTATACTATGTTGTTAAATTCAATTCTTCTTTGGCTTCTCTTGCTACAATTGCAGCTTCTCTTTGGAGCAACATTTATAGGGGCAATCTTTTGCTTGGTTGCTTTCCTTTTCAAAGGCTTGCCTGGTTTCATTATTTTCTTCTCCGTGGGTGAACTGCTGATATTCGCCACCCAGGTAATTTTATGGATCACTTGCTGGATTAAATTTTGTATCCCTTAAAGTGTTCACCTGCTTTTTTATTTGTATGACAGTTGCATTCTATTAGTTTTGCATTGGATTAGATTAACTTGAAAATGGGAGCCATTATAGTAATTTACTAATTTAGTCTTGAGGTTGGTGGTGTATCCTTTTCACTTCTTGGATGAATTTACGTACAATTCCCTTACATTGCATGAATAGAATAAATAAAATTGCAACTATAGTTGTGTACTCTATTTGGAAGTTCTTGCCATAAAGTGCACATAGCCTTAATTTGGATTTAGTTATTGCTCTCAACCAACAGTGTAATCAAGTCATTGGATACTTTGGTTGTCTACTTTAAGGGTGAGAATGAGACTATATATGATTTCTTTTGAGCTGAGGGGTTGCAGACTATAGCACAATTGTATGTTGGCTTTAGACATCTTGCTTTGGACTGCTTTATTCACTCAACAGTGGAATATGTGATGTCTGGGGCTGTTGTTGGTTTCTGGTGCTGCTTTTTGCTTTCATAAATAATTACAAAATTGTCACCTTATTATCAGTTATTTTTTATTTTCAAATATTTTACAAAGGATGATAAAAATAACATTTATTTCTTGTATAACTATACCTTGTCCCGTCTAGGTTGAAATGTTAAAGTGGTTTGAAAATTTTAACATATAATGATGGTGTGATATGCTCTATCGATAACAATATTGTTTGCGAAGAAGTTTTTCAAAAATTATGGTGCGATTTTAGCAATTTGGTTGTTTATTATATTCAGTTTTGTGGTGGTTTTTTAAATGTTAGTTGGATATTATTTGAAAACAGGCAATAAAGAGAAAAGGTTTCATTTTTTGTATTTAATAATGAAAACACTACATTGCTACAAACCAAATGCATCTTCATTTGATTGGATATGCCACTTCCAGATTTCCTTTATTGAGATGGTAATAGTTGAAAAGAGATCTCAATCATCTGTTCATCAATTATATTATTTTTCTGGATTCTATTCTAATTTTATTGATATATCCTCTTTAGTTTCATGGTTTACTTTAATATCTGGTTGATGATATAGCACTATTTTTGCAGGCTCCAGTAAATTATGTTTCTCTCCGTTGTGTAAAACCAAGTTTGAGGCCGTTGTCTATGGCAATCTCTACGGTTTCAATCCATGTCTTTGGTGATGTCCCTTCCGCACCACTGGTTGGGGTCTTGCAGGTTGTACCTAATTTCCTGATATTTTTGTCGTGCTTTGGTTAATCTATAACAGGTTATAACCTGTTATAGATAACTACCAGCTAGCATACGTGAGTTTTATTAGATAATTATTTCCACTCAATAGTGCTTTGGTGAAGTTCATCATACCTTAGCCGGAGTCTGGCCTTTGTAGTGTGTTCTGTAATCAAACTTGAGTTTTTCCTTTTCTATTTACGTTTGTATTATCAATCCCATGTAAATTGTAGG
Source organism: Cicer arietinum (assembly GCF_000331145.2). Classification (NCBI taxonomy): domain Eukaryota; kingdom Viridiplantae; phylum Streptophyta; class Magnoliopsida; order Fabales; family Fabaceae; genus Cicer; species Cicer arietinum. The sequence continues at coordinate 8,893,077 of NC_021167.2, read as the reverse complement.
ATACATGTTACACCTGGTTTGATTTCTCATAATACTATTTTATTAGCCGTGACTTTCTCTACTTACCTCTCCCCTTAATGTGAAGGAGTTTCAATAGCTAGTAATGTGCCCTTTGAAGATCTATTACAAAGATTTCTGTTTTGCATTTTGATGGGGCCATCGTCCAGATTTGATGGCCTGAATTTTCTTGGCAATATTCAGTCTTTTGCCTTTATTTGTTAGAGTTTAATTTTAAGCATTATATCTCGACTCTAAGCAGCTCATTTTTTATGCACAGGATCATATTAACGACTGGAGGAAAACAGCTCTTTGTCTAACATCTGTTTTCTTTCTTGCTGCTGGAATATGGTTCATAGGTAAATGCCATGCAGCTTTACTAGTAATTTACTACTCGTTCATCCCTTTCTTTATGGCACGAGGGGAGCTATAATAAGTCACTAATGGAAATAAATGCCAATCCTGTTGAAAGTTGACATTTAGCTGGATTTTAGTTACTTAATCGTATAAATTCTACAGGGACTTTTTTTAAAAGCGCTGATGAAGATGTTGAAGACCAATCTGCCACAACTTCAAGAGGGAAAAGGAAGCCATTGCTTGAAGGGAGCAGTGATGCTTCAAGCCATCTGCATGCCTAATTTCTCACGAACTTTTATTACTAATGTTATGCTTACAATTTGCAAATGAAAGGATCGTGGTTTATCCTTCAAGAGGTAAAAATCAGTAGCATCTTTACCCTAATCAGACATATAGAAAATGGTGCATGGTGCGTGTGATGCTTGTTGGTAAAAGGGATATATATTGGGTAACCTTTATATGTCTGGAAGATCCTGCAGATGGCTTCATCTTTTTATTATTTCAAATGGAACGGGATTGCTGGATCCACTCATCATGATTGAATTGTCGTTCGATGTAAGTATTGTAATTCTCAAGTCTTTTTCCATAAAAAAGAAACTAGTAGTGTATATTTGTTATTCCATGTAATTATTGTAAAGAAAAAGAAAAACTAGCAGCAGATATTTTCTGCAAGGAATGTGTACTTGCCTTTCTTCTTTTCAATACTATTCTCCAAGCTTTCAGGAAGAGTCAAAATGCTTTCTTAGTTTTTCGTCCAATGTTAAATCATATTCTTGCATGGCTGAGCATGTCATTACACATTCTAATTCTTTTTTGAGAATCAGTAAAAAAAAAAATTATATTCAGAAAATATACTATCACTATACTCTTAAGATCGGAATGAACTTAAAAATCTGACAGATTAACGAATGAACATGTGACAACTGTATGAGGATGGTTAATTTTTATTGAATGTTGCTGTACGAAGTTACATTTATTCTTCTTTTTTTTTTACGTTTGTTTGTATTGAAACAGCTTATGCTTACGAAGAAACTAGCAACCAGTTGTATTTTTGTATGGTAAAACTAATATAAGGTATTCTTATTTAGTTTAGTCTATACATATCTTCGAGGGGCTTTTTCTCAAAATCGAAGGTTAAGATGAAAAAAAGTGTATCTATATCTTCATAGGCGATTTGGAATTTAAAAGTTAAGTTAAAATTGCTTACAATTTCTTTATTAGGAAGTTTTATTTCGTCGCTATTGTTCTTTTTACTTTAATTGTGATGAGCTACAGAAATCGAAAAGACAAAATGGTAAGAAGACACAGATAAACACATAAATTTTGTATGAGTAGTATAATAGTAGAAACCAAATTAAAGACCACTTTGATATAGCGTAGTGTGATAATATTTCATTATATCTAAAACAAGTATGCCTAGTTGAGTGCGAGCTCTCATATCACCATTCTACCATATAAAAGTTCCTCAATCTTTCAAGTTTCTTTTCCCGTTTTACTTTTAACCATTTACCTTCATCTGTGTAATCAAATAGTGTGCCTTTATAATCTTGGTATATATATACTGTATTCTCATGAAATGGCAAGATCATGTTTCTTCTTTTGTGTGGGTATACAAGTGAGAGATATTAAAATTAAAGATACTACTAATATATCAGAATTAGTATTAGATTTTAATCAAATGAGATTCTGACTTTTCCTAATTTCTTTAGGATTTGTCGACGTCCTCGGTATTATGTAGTATATCATTAATCACAATCAATTATTGAATGTCACGTTTAATAATTTTAATATAATGTTGTATTTCATTCAACCCAAAATAATTTTTGCATTTCACTATTTCACACAAATTATAAAAAAAATAATAATGATCTTATTTCATTACCCTTATTAATCATTGATACATTTCTATCACTATTAATATATAGAAGATAATAACTTAAAAATAATATCTATTATATTAATTAAAACGGTACAATTAATAAAAAGTTAATAAAGTTGCAATCAACATTTAAAAGTCACAGTAATTTTGGCACAAATTATTTTTTTGTTTCAAATAAACAGTTTTTATGTGATGGAGAGTGGTCATACAATACTACCTGCAGCGCATTGGTCTCGAGGTTTAAATATGAAATCAATATGCTTAATGCATCAACAACAAATATGCTAATTAAAAATGTTGCTATTCATTTTGGGCCTCAAATAAAAATGTAACTGGCGTAACGTTAGTATAGTTACCAAAAAACACAACAAAAAAGTTGGTTAGGTGGCGCCGTCACAGTGACCTAAGTACCTAACATAACATAACAACACTATTCATTTTTTTTCCTTAAACCAAACGTTGTGATAATAAGCACATAACATACAACAAGGTTGTCGCATCGCAATCACAATAACAATAACTCTCTCTCGTGTGTGTCCACTATATATAAGTTAATTCTGATTCGCTTATAGAGTCGCTTTCTGACAAATCGTGTCTGTGTTGGGTTACAAAATTTCCCTTATTGCGATTCATCAACACTTTTGCTATTGATACATTATTACACTTTTCTCCCATTCTCTCTGCTTAAAGTGCTGTTCTCTCCAATTCGATAAACCACGGTAACATTACTTTCTTTCTATATTGAAATGTCATCCATCATTTATCAGATTCCTTATACTTTGTTATGATTATGAATCTACCTTCAAATGTTTCATTGAAAAAAATATGTAGTGTTTGTTTGTTTGGATCTAATTTAGTTAGATGATAACTAGTTTGATTGTGTTCATTTTCCACACTTGTGTTGAAATTGTTGAAAATAGTAATTATCGATGCTTCCATGAATGAATAAAACTTCAGTGATATCAACCTTTTTCTTTGTTGATTTCTTCCAATAGATGTATGTGTATTACTCTCTCTAGACTTAAATATAAACAGAAAAGGGAATGTATTTGGTCTTGATTTGAACTAAATACATTTAACTTTTTGCTTACTTTTAAGATTAGATAGAGTACTATATATATATATATTATAATGAGGTGTTGCTTTTCAAGAGCAACTCACTTTTAAAGCAATGTGTGATTACTTTTCTGATCAGTGAAAGAAAAGAGTATGGCTTTCTTTCACCTGTTGCAATCTGAACCAGCGTTTACTTTAATGAACTTTGAAATCCTTATTATGTGTCTTTTTTGTTGTACCTTCTTATTTGTGTATATTAGTTTTGTCAAATAGCGGCTATGAAAGTACTATGGCGATATAGCATACTCGAATTTAACACAGCTGTTTTTTGTGATCTGTGTATATTGTATATCTTGTAAAATAGTTAATGGTCCTTTGTGCATCAAGTATATATGATGGATGTGCTAAAAGGGTTGTGAATGTTGAATATTGCTTTACATGTTGCTTGGTGAAGGAAAATTATTTGTTTCAGACTTCAATTGATGTTGATCCTTGATAGTATTTAGTACTATTTTCAAAACTAATTCATTTTCATTAATTTACTCTTTTTACTGTTTAGCATACATTGTTTTGTAGATAGGTAATGGAATAAAAAAAGTGTGCCGCACTTATTCATTCCATGTTTTGACCTTGATACCTGCTGCATTTTTGCCCTTATCAAAGTAAAAGCTAAACAATGTCACTGTTACACTAAGTTGTTAAGATTTATTACCTGTCTCAGATTAGTACAAAATAATGCAGAGTAGTTTTAGCTAATTAATGAACTATACCAATTATCTTTATTATGCTTATGTCAAGCTTCTAACATATAAGAATAAACTTATAAAACTTAATTTTGCTTATTGCTAAACAGAGATTTCACTGCCAATTAGAAAGTTATCCTCTGAACCTGTACTTTTTTATCTATGCATTATGATATATGAAACAATCCATATGACCCTTGTTCCAAATACAAGAATGATCGTTTAGTTATCTCGATTTCCTAAAGGATAATTTGTTAGGTTAGTGATACCATGACTTGGTATGTATTCTTATTTCTTTTTTCATTTGCTACCTGTCAAAATTGTTTTCCAAAAAGCATAGAATTTGTTTTGTTATAACTGTTTCAAGCTGTATCTTTTGACTGTAACTGTGAAGTATTCTTTGTGTATTTTGAGTCTGAAATTCTATGCCAGTCTTGTGAAATTATTGATTAAAGAATTCCACTAATTCATGTCATGAAGTTGAGCTTTTCTCTTGGCACCAAATTTATTTTGAAAATATCAGGTCTTGCACAGTTCCAACATTTTTGTATGGGGACATAACAAATTTAACAAGTCACCAAGGGATTGTGTATTTTCGAAACAGTAACAAACCTCTTTGCAATGGTGCAAACATAAGGCTTTTGAACCCAAGATATATATAGTGTTTTCTCCTATATTGTTTAAATATGCTGTTTTCTCTAGGGTTATGTATTTTTTGGGGTGATTTTACTTCACATGTTCAAGTTACTTTAGGCCTATTTGGATTAGCTTATTTGAGCTTAACTACTAGTATAAGCATTTGTGAGACTGTTTGAGGGAGCTTATGGAAACAACTAATGAAATGTCAATTGTTTTTACTTTATTTCCATAAGCTCTTTAGAATAGCTTATGAAAACAGTTTGACTTTATTTTATTTTTTGTTATAGTAATAGCTTATACATAAGCTCTTATGTGATAAGCGGTTATCCAAACAAGGCCTTTGTCTTAATCCTCGATTTTCCCTGGTTGAAATTTTGTTTTTTTTTCTAGATGGGAGATGTGGCTAAGGACCTTACTTAAAGATGAGTATGTTTATGTAATACTATATGGAAGTTTTATGTTTGAGTTTAAAGATTGTTTGCTTTTACTTCATATATTTCAAATTTTGCGAACTGCAAGGATTCCTTACTCCTTGTGGTTTCTTTTGCTTCTTGTTTATGCCTTTTCATTCTTGATTTTGTTGTGTAGTAATGTTTTTGTTTAAATTGCATGTCAACGAATAAGTGTGCCTTTTCCAATGTTATTGAGTATGTCATGCACTTGTCCGCCAAGATTTGTGACCTTGCTGTCTTGTTCCCCTGTATCAAATAAATAGTTTGAATTTGCACTCATGAATGATCTGTGCTGTTCCTGTTATTGTAACATTACTTTCTTTCTATATTGAAATGTCATCCATCATTTATCAGATTCCTTATACTTTGTTATGATTATGAATCTACCTCCAAATGTTTCATTGAAAAAAGTATATAGTGTGTGTTTGTTTGGATCTAATTTAGTTAGATGATAACTAGTTTGATTGTGTTCATTTTCCACACTTGTATTGAAATCGTTGGAAATAGTAATTATCGATGCTTCCATGAATGAATAAAACTTCAGTGATCTCAACCTTTTTCTTTGTTGATTTCTTCCTATAGATGTATGTGCATTACTCCCTCTGGACTTAAATGTAAATAGAAAAGGGAATGTATTTGGTCTTGATTTGAAACTAAATACATTTAACTTTTTGCTTACTTTTAAGATTAGATAGAGTACTATATATATACATATTATAATGAGGTGTTGCTTTTCAAGAGCAACTCACTTTTAAAGCAATGTGTGATTACTTTTCTGATCAGTGAAAGAAAAGAGTATGGCTTTCTTTCACCTGTTGCAATCTGAACCAGCGTTTACTTTAATGAACTTTGAAATCCTTATTATTTGTTTTGTTTTTGTACCTTCTTATTTGTGCATATCTATATTAGTTCTGCCAAATAGCGGCTATGAAAGTACTATGGTACTCGAATTTAACACAGCTGTTTTTTGTGATCTGTGTATATTGTATATCTTGTAAAATAGTTAATGGTCCTTTGTGCATCAAGTATATATGATGGATGTGCTAAAAGGGTTGTGAATGTTGAATATTGCTTTACATGTTGCTTGGTGAAGGAAAATTATTTGTTTCAGACTTCAATTGATGTTGATCCTTGATAGTATTTAGTACTATTTTCAAAACTAATTCATTTTCATTAATTTACTCTTTTTACTGTTTAGCATACATTGTTTTGTAGATAGGTAATGGAATAAAAAAAGTGTGCCGCACTTATTCATTCCATGTTTTGACCTTGATACCTGCTGCATTTTTGCCCTTATCAAAGTAAAAGCTAAACAATGTCACTGTTACACTAAGTTGTTAAGATTTATTACCTGTCTCAGATTAGTACAAAATAATGCAGAGTAGTTTTAGCTAATTAATGAACTATACCAATTATCTTTATTATGCTTATGTCAAGCTTCTAACATATAAGAATAAACTTATAAAACTTAATTTTGCTTATTGCTAAACAGAGATTTCACTGCCAATTAGAAAGTTATCCTCTGAACCTGTACTTTTTTATCTATGCATTATGATATATGAAACAATCCATATGACCCTTGTTCCAAATACAAGAATGATCGTTTAGTTATCTCGATTTCCTAAAGGATAATTTGTTAGGTTAGTGATACCATGACTTGGTATGTATTCTTATTTCTTTTTTCATTTGCTACCTGTCAAAATTGTTTTCCAAAAAGCATAGAATTTGTTTTGTTATAACTGTTTCAAGCTGTATCTTTTGACTGTAACTGTGAAGTATTCTTTGTGTATTTTGAGTCTGAAATTCTATGCCAGTCTTGTGAAATTATTGATTAAAGAATTCCACTAATTCATGTCATGAAGTTGAGCTTTTCTCTTGGCACCAAATTTATTTTGAAAATATCACAGGTCTTGCAGTTCCAACATTTTTGTATGGGGACATAACAAATTTAACAAGTCACCAAGGGATTGTGTATTTTCGAAACAGTAACAAACCTCTTTGCAATGGTGCAAACATAAGGCTTTTGAACCCAAGATATATATAGTGTTTTCTCCTATATTGTTTAAATATGCTGTTTTCTCTAGGGTTATGTATTTTTTGGGGTGATTTTACTTCACATGTTCAAGTTACTTTAGGCCTATTTGGATTAGCTTATTTGAGCTTAACTACTAGTATAAGCATTTGTGAGACTGTTTGAGGGAGCTTATGGAAACAACTAATGAAATGTCAATTGTTTTTACTTTATTTCCATAAGCTCTTTAGAATAGCTTATGAAAACAGTTTGACTTTATTTTATTTTTTGTTATAGTAATAGCTTATACATAAGCTCTTATGTGATAAGCGGTTATCCAAACAAGGCCTTTGTCTTAATCCTCGATTTTCCCTGGTTGAAATTTTGTTTTTTTTTCTAGATGGGAGATGTGGCTAAGGACCTTACTGCTGGGACTGTTGGAGGGGCAGCACAACTGATAGTTGGACACCCATTTGACACCATAAAGGTGAAACTTCAAAGCCAACCTACACCACTTCCTGGTCAGGTTCCCAAATATTCTGGAGCAATCGATGCCGTCAAGCAGACAATAGCAGCTGAAGGTCCAAGGGGATTATACAAAGGTATGGGAGCCCCACTTGCTACGGTAGCTGCCTTCAATGCTGTCCTGTTTACAGTTAGAGGGCAAATGGAGACATTATTGAGGACTCATCCTAGTGATCCCCTCACAGTACAGCAGCAGGTTGTCTGTGGAGCTGCAGCTGGAGTTTCTGTTTCCTTCCTTGCTTGCCCTACTGAACTGATCAAATGCAGGTTAGATGCCGCTGATTGTGCTTTAATTTTCGGTATTTTGTCTGGTGTTCTTAAATAGAGGCGCCATAGCGTAGCAGAATTTGAAGAAATTGCTAATGTTTTGCTATACGCTATTTAGTACAAAATGTTGTCAAATAGAACTGTTGCGCAGCAGAATTTGAACAAACTTCTATTTTCCGTGATCCGCGATTAACAACACAGCACTTATTTAATCGTTTTTTTTTAATTTGTGATTCTTTCTATCAATATCTTGCTGGTTTGTTTTTTTACTTTGTCATGTAAACTTTTTCATATATTTTGACCCCTTTGAAAGAATAAAAAGTTTTAGCTGGAACCAAGTTTTTTTAATTCTTGTTCTCTGTTATTTAGTCACCTGCATTTGTCCATTCTCTAGATGCCTGGGCATGAGAGTTGTGTTGAGATCTCATATCGACTACAGATATAGTGTGGACATTCCTAACCTGTTGAACTAGCTTTTGGGATAAGGTTTGGCCTAATCTTAAATTCTCCGATTCTCTTTGAGACATCTCTTTAAGTCCTCACTTTAAGAAAATTTCACCATTTCTCTCATGGTTGACATGAAATCAATGACAATGAGAATAAGTCTAATTTGTAGATTAGTCTTGAGTAACTTTTCATGGAGTTACTTTTCACCTTATTATTTAAACAACTGAAATCAATATGTATTGTTCTTCTAACCGTGGTTATCAAATCAAGATTCAAATTGTAAATTGCAAGTTTTATTTTCTGAACCATGATTCAATCTTATGATAACCAATCAGGTTCTGGCTAACCATACATGGGAGAATCGGTGGTTATTATTTCTTAGTGTTACATGTTGTCATGTAGTATTCTTGTGCTTCTTGTCTAACTTCTCTCGTTACAATAAGCATTTTCCTTAATCAAATGACATAAGAAAAGTGGCTAGCTATACAAAGTTGGCAACCAAAAGTGGCTGACAGCGCTAAGTTTAGGTTGTCATTCATTGTGATTCATAAGAATGAATCAAGACTCAAGATGAGATTCATGTCCAAAATAGATACACACTAGAGATCCGTATCGTTTGAGTTTAATTCTGTATGAGTCGAGATACGACTCACGTGTATTGTAAGATACTGTTTACCATGTTTCTAACTAAATATTGTGTTTCATGATGAATACCAGGTTACAAGCACAGAGTGCATTAGCTGGTTCAGGAACAGCAACATTGGGAGTTAAATATGGAGGACCGATGGATGTGGCAAGGCATGTTCTTCGGTCAGAAGGGGGCGTAAAAGGACTTTTCAAGGGCTTGGTTCCGACTATGGCTCGTGAAATACCTGGAAACGCTGCAATGTTCGGCGTATATGAAGCAACAAAGCAATTAATTGCAGGTGGCTCCGATACCTCTAAACTAGGTAGAGGTTCTCTGATGGTTGCCGGAGGCTTAGCAGGAGCCGCTTTCTGGGTAATGGTTTATCCAACTGATGTTATTAAGAGTGTGATTCAAGTTGATGATTACAAAAATCCAAAGTTTTCTGGTTCAATTGATGCTTTCAAAAGGATAAAAGCTTCTGAAGGGTATAAAGGTCTTTACAAAGGTTTTGGTCCTGCAATGTTCAGAAGTGTTCCTGCCAATGCAGCATGTTTCTTGGCTTATGAGATGACAAGGTCAGCTTTGGGATGATTACTTCATAAGCAAGGTTCATAGGGGAATATCATTGAGTACACCATGAGTGCTTAATTTTTATTTTATTTTATCTCTCAAATCCTGCAACATTTTTATTTGATGCATTGCAATATTGCCACAAGGGCTTATGTCTATTGTTACTTCATGGAATCATTCTTTTACCAAGTGATAATGCAAGCATCCTTTTATTTTAAAGTTGTGTTTAGGAGTCCGGATACATAGTACAATGCGGATATGCTACAAATACTTGATTCAAGAAAATTTGAAAAATTAAGATTCGACACAACTAAGATACGTTGTAGACAGACAAGTAGTGATCGTAAATTAAGGTAACAAAAAAGAAGAAAAAAACAAGTAGAACATAGTTACATATCTTTTGCTACCTATAATTACTCTTACCATTTCAATGTCATGTTTATTCTATCGTGTTGTAGGGTGCAAATGAAATTTTCTAACTATCATATTAGCAATTTCAATTGTTACTCATAGATTCAATTTTTATATTGAGAGATATCAATTATAAATAAAAGTGGGACTAATAAACATAAGCTTTGGGCCACAAGCCCATGTTAATCTTATTGAAACCCTAGTTTTTCAAAAAAAAAAACGTAATACTCTATTAATTATATTCAATTTTCAAATTAACTATATTCAATTTTATTTTAAAATCGTCTTAATAATTTACTCTAAAAAAAGAGATGAATAACAAACAGAAAAATAAATACATGAACAAAAAAAACACAAGATCATAAAAGCCATAAATAATAAATATAACCGAAAGAAATTGTCGTTGCCACATAATAATAACAAGATAACAAACTAACTAATGTATGACCAGTGATGTGTACTCAAAAATCTCGCCACTCCAACAAAAAATTAGGGAATAAGTCATTTTCCTATTTTATTTTATTTCTTTTGTGAGTGATGAAATAATTAAAACACTTCATATATAACACTACATAACACATTATTTTTACTGTCATAACACAAACAAACATTCCCAAATGGATGATCTCAAATTACCCTCTCATGATTCCTCCTCTATCCCTCTCATTGCTAGGCTCGATCATTTGGAATTCATTGTGAGCTAATTATTTTTCACAATTTCTTCTTACTAAGTATTGCCATAATGATATCAATTATGTCACACATGGTTTCTTATAATCTTTTTAGAAAATTTTACTTGTATGTATCAAATTAACTTTTTTAATATGTATTTTTGGTATTGTGGTGACAGATGAAATATTTAGAAAGAAAACAAAGATATGGCAACAATGTTGTTGTTAATGCTGCTGATAAACAATCATCTGATTCTTCTATCAAAGAGAATTACTTTAAAGGAACATTGTTGGACCGTGTAGCCATTCTTGAAAACAGGCTTTTTCAGGTTTAACATTATATAATTCTATCAACCTTTTATTGTTAGCCATATTTTGTCATTTGTAATTGATTTCTTTTAGATAAGCTTTATAATTAAATGGAATAGCCATTGTTTTTTATTTTACTAAAACCAAATCATTTTTCATAATAAGACAAAAATTGACATCAACATCACGTTGTCTATGATATAATAATCAAATATGATGTTGACTATGATATAATAATCAAATATAATTAGGATATGACTGATACAATGTGACAAAGTCAGAATGTGAATCGTTTGATGTTTGATATTAAAAATCGGTAATTGCATGAATCTAATCATTTGAATCATAAATCTCATAGTTAGATTAAAACTCTCGACGATTAAAACTTTAAAAAATTACTGAGTAAGTGAATTTACATAATTAAATCAGTGAAGTTCAATGTTATAAATTTACTTTGACAACAAAAAATCTAGATCTGAGATACTCATAATTAATTTTTGTGGAAAAACATTGTACAAAAAACATGATGCACACACATTACAATGTTACATGAATTTAATTATTCTAAAGATTGAATATTTTAGTAGCATGGAAATCAATGTATATTAATTGACTTGTTAATTTGTTCTTGTAGCTTTGTGTTGATATGGATTCAAGTGGAAGCTCTAATCCTCTGTCTCGTGCTTCCACACAAGCTTCTGGAGAATCTTCATCAAGCCAAGGTTCCAAGGGAGAAATATGTTACTCATTTCCAACCTTCAACAATCTACCAAATCATAATGGTGAAAAAGAAATAATGCCTCACCATGATAATGACATACTTGAATTGGAGGTAAACAAATTCATTATTAGTTTAATTGAGTAGTGTTGAACTTTGAATAAATTTCCTATATATTATTGATGAAAAACTTCAAACTCTAGTATACCTATAGTTTATACTTATAGGCTTCTAATCTTAATTCTAACAAAACTCTTGTAACTTTTATTACATATACTTGTCACCACTCACTAGTCAAACTAAATTTCATACACTTTTTCTTATTAAATTAATTTTCTATGGTACTATGAGTAAGTTCTATAGTGGCAATGATGCTACAAATAGTAAGCTCTAGTGGAACATATGAGAAAAAGATAGAACTAAGCCTCTTTCACACAAAATATAATTAGGATACTATAGTTTTAAGTTTTTTCACTATGTCTCTATCACAAAAAAAAAAAATTAAATACACCCAATTTCAATAAAATAATTAGGATACTATAGTTTGAATTTTCACTATGTCACTTTCACAAAAATATCTACTCAATTTCAATAAGATAATTAGAATACTATAATTAGAGTTATGGTCCAAGACATACCTAACATGAAAATTTATTAGATCTTAGGCCAATTAATATTACACAAACTATGCCTAAAAAATCATGTGCATCATGAATGGAGCTTCTAGTATTTTATATCTTTTACCTTTCCCTTTTTGGTTGTATCTATATAAATTAATTATTCACAAGGGCCTTAAGCAATTAATTTATGAAGCAAAAAAGTAGACCCTTTACTAGAAACTTCATATACTATATTACTATGTGCATTATAGCCTCTCTGTTTTTAAATTATTTACCATACACAACATCTTATGTAAAATAACATATAATACTATTTAAAATAAAATGAGTGGTTATAATCAAAAAACACAAACATGGTGGTGCTGCCGGCTACAGAATCTTATATATGCTGCAAAATATTATAGAAACGAATCTTAGAATCAATGTGTGATATAATTAATAAATATTAATTAATTATATTGATGATCCAGGAAAAATGTGATAGTGTGGTGCAGCCTCAAAAGAAAAACAATTGTTCTAATAATGAGCAACAAGTGGTGGTGGCAAAGAATAGAGGCAAGAAGAAGAATGAAAAGAAACGCAAAGGTGAAAAGAAAATGGTTCCTCTACGTCCTATTAGTTGGCCACATTTGAAACTACTAGGTTGTTAATTAATTAATTAATGTTTTTAATTAACATTGATTTTATAATTCTTTTGCTACTTAATTTTGGTGTGTTGCTCTTAGACATTAATTATTAGACATTCATGTTGCTATTTGAACTTAATTCGTGGTTAGTATTACTTAATAAAGTATGTGAGATTGAATTTGGGTGGATTTAATGGTACTATTAGTGGTACTATTTAATTCTATATATAGTAAGTTTATATGTTAGCTTTAGTGTGTTTGGGGAAATGAACCATCAAAGTTTATAAGAGACAGAGAGCCATGTGAAATCATGAAATGTGTAACACTCACATTTTCTTCCAGATTCAGACAACCTATTATTTTTAATTATTTAAGCTGAATTATTGGATGAGGGATGCCATAGATCTCATCGCTTGTATATATATAGAAGAATGTGTGGAAATAAGATATTTGATTGATTAGATTATAGTTGATTATTCTGTAAAAAAAATTATAATTGATTATACATGAAATATTAATTATTCAAGTATTTATTAACTTTGCATATAACTAATTAACCCTTGTCAAGAAATAATTTGATTGATCTTTCTAAGCATTTTATATCTCCTTTAATATATTAGGGGTTGACATTCAATATGAAAAAATGAACATAGTTACATAGAGGTCTATTCCCAACTAAACTTAAAATGTTGTATACTTTTTTTTTTTTTTTTATCATGATACTCTTAATCAAGTTCTAAGATAATATTATAGTTTATTTAAAATTTATTAGATGATATGTTATCTACTCATCACTATGAGATCAATCACGTCTCGCACCAAATATTTACTTTTAAAAGTTACGTATACATTAGATCTTAATAGTAAAAATGAATTAATTAGATCATATATTAAATCTTAATAATAATAATAGTCAACTAAAAAAATGTAATAGAATTTTATTTAATTACAAAATAAATAAAAAATTAAAATAATAAATATGAAAATTTAAGGAGCTGCTTACTTTTTAAAATTTTTAAAATTTGTATTTATTTTATATTATTAATTACAAGATAGACAAAAGACTCATATAATAAATAATTGTGACATAAAAAAGAATAAAACAAATTAATAATTTTTTTAAAATAAAAAAACAGTGTTTTGATGTTTTTAAAATTTCTAAAAATTATTAAATATATGTTCGAAAAATTGTAAATGAAAAATATTATATCAATATTCTAATGTTAATTAAATATAAAAATATTTTTATTCGACTTTTAAAAATTCTAACAGTAAAACTCACACACATTAATTATAAAAAAAAAGTGGATAATCCATATTTAAATTTGCACTCTTCATATCAAATATATCTATCCTATGAACTTGCATGATATTAATTAAAGATATACTATGAAAACAAAACAAGAAACAGAAAGTAAATGGACAGAAAATTAAAATTAAAGTCAGAAATTAGATAGATTATAAGTCATATGCTTAGCTGGAAAATCCGTGGAATGATGGGACATCCAATATTTTTTTTAAAGGAAAAGGAAACTACGCCACTTTTAAACTCCTTTTTCTTTTTTTCTTTTTTTATATTGAATAACTTGTGGACGTAATTTGTCTAATTTAGATGACCTCATAATACAACCACTAAACTACACTAAAAGTTTCAAACATTAATCTAATGAGAAAATGAAATTTTAAAAGGAAGTTTTCACATCATAACTATTGAATCAAAAAATCCATACAGTTTCTGGTTATGCCATTAACATCTTTTGTTCTCTTTAGGTGACCCCAATCAAATTTTAAATTATTAATTTATGGACCAAATAAGAACAATAATAATCGTGAACTTGCTGAATTGGTCCAACAATATATTCTGTTCAATGATTAATTTCAGTTTATTTTCAATAAAAAATGTTATCATCTGATTCTTGTGGATTAATTTATGTACCATTAGTTAATTAATATAATTAATTTTAAATAAAATGAAATTAATCATTGATAATAATTTCAGTTTAATTAATATTCAAAATTTCAGTATACTTTGTATTTATGTGAAGTGATATGAGCTACCAACTAATTTTAAACTTTTATAATATAGTGAACTTAAATTTAGATCTCCAATAAAATTATTTTCATGAAAAGTTATATTAATGATATATTTTTTAATTGAACATAGTGATACATTGATTCCTCCATTTAATACTACTACTAATACTAATGTCCTTTTAGTCAATTTAATTTTGTTTTTTTACACAATATTCATTAAAATTATGATTAAATCATTCACTTTATCAACTTAATTAGAATATTAAACATATTTAAGTTACCGATATACAACCATATCATCCATAACTTGCATGTATTTCTGTTTTTTTTTTATATAAAAATTAAAATAATTGTGCGGTTATTTAAAAAGTTAAAATATTCTTTCTAAAATAAAATATAAGAAAAATAATTTTACAAAAATTGATGCATTATAATTTCATCCCGAATATATTCTCGTAAGCCTAAAGTTCCACATCAAGTTGAAGCATTAAACAGTAATTAATCTAAGAAATTGAGTTAATCGTGGTTTTACTTATCTTAGTTAGATGTATAAAGGAACTTTCCTTTGACCAGTTGACTTTGGATGTTTCCGTAATATCCAATACTTTATTAATTCAACTTGTCCTAAAGAAATCATAATTGCTCCCTTTGACTCTACCATTAAATGAATGCAATGTACAAAATACTTTATCCATCGCATTTTTTATCTTAGTTTTTAAACTTTATACTATTTTCGCTGTTCAAAAATAATTGGCCTATTTTTATAAAAATTATCTTAAAATAATTGACTTTTTAAAATTTTAAAGTTACATTAGTTTATTTTTATGAATTATGTGATATAATTAATACTACATACATTAATATTAAAATTAATTTAATATCTTATATTTTATTTATATTATTTATAATAATTGTAAATATATTAATATTTAATAAAAATAATTTGATAAAAATATATTTTTTTCTATCTCTTTTTCAATTGATACATTTTTAAGTAAATTATCTGATACTTTGAGATTTAATTGAGTACTAGTAGTTTGAAGACAAAAGAAATTCAAAATCAAAATATGAAAAATAATATGACATGAAATGATTAGATGTTGGTATCATTCCCAACTAAACTCAAGGTACTAGAGTGTTCACTTTTATTAATTTGTGTTAAATGAGGAAATAAGTCTTTTTCTTTTTAATAATTAATATGTTAGTAGTTAGTTGTTAATTTTTATTAGAGGGAGAGTTAAACTTGTGATATCTTATTACTTCAAACATCAGACTACTTATGACCCTTGACCAAATAAGTCGATTATTATGAGATATAAGGACTATGTCTAAAAGATTTAGCCAACTAACTCGACACAAAGCTCAAGGGTCGAAATCTATAAAATACTATGTCTAAAATGAATTATAAACAAAAAGTGATTAGTTATAAAAATCGTACAAAAAGATGTGTGATCAATCAATCTATTTCTTTTATCATTAAAAATATTATTTATTTTAATGAATCATATCTATTATAAATATCATACAAAATATGTTTTTAATGAAATATTTTAATAGAGTATTCATAGATACAAATTATAGCATATAATCATATGATGAAATAAGATTAATTTAGATGTGTGCACATATCATGATTGTCAATATTTATACTCCTCGTGGAGAAGAAAATGTTATGAAATAATTACCACCATCAATAAAATGGTGGCTAGGGTTGAAGTAACCTAATGGAAAAGTCATTGTACACACAACCACATATCATTTCACATAAATACAAGTAAAGTGTAATGTAGAATAAAACAATGAAATCAACAATACACATAAGTACTAAAAATTGAAAAATTAGAGGTAACCTCTTCGGTGATAGTTAAGAACTAATACTTGAAGGCTTTGGGCTTTGCAAATAAACAAGCACACAACACACAATCAACTAACACAACTTCAAAAAGAAGAATGTAATTTAGATTGCAAAAGCTTACTGCATGTCAAGTTAACAAATCATTAATAACAACATAATGCACACATGTTAGTAAGAACACATTAGTACCTACATCTCATTCTTAGACTTTCTACCTCAATTATCAAGGAATTAACTCATTGATTCTCTAATCTTCTAATATGCAAAAGAAGCAGATATAATGCATGTATTAACTTTTAGACAATTGAAACAATCACACACAATAATCGGTTCACAAGCAATTCAAATACACCTTGATTATCATTCACATATAGTACAATAACAAAGACAAAATGTAAAAGAGAATGCATGCAATCATAACTTAATACATGGTTAATAACTAATTTTAATACATTCATATACTTAATACATGGTTAATAACTAATTTTAATACATTCATATAAATTATTAATTTTTCTCTTAATTTTGTCATCAAATAAATATTTTAACATTACAGTGGTGATTAATCTCAAGTATTTAATAACAAGATTCAATTTAATAAAAGATAAATTATTTAAAAAATTAAATCTTAACTGAAACGATCAATAACTAAATATTATTATTTTTTTGGTCAAACTTCAAATCATCGAGACATCCGTAAACTGAAAAATCAAGTAAAAAAAAGTACACATCACTTCTAATTCTAAGTTGCTTTATTTATCATAATAAATTTATGAAAAATAATTGATATTTTAATAGTTGCTTCACTTATAAAATTGTTTATCCGTGTTACTATTTTTTCAAGAAAAAATTCTTAAATCACATATAATGTTAACTGGAGAGATACTAGATTCTTACGGTTAGTTTCTAACCATTTTCTTGACATTATTATATAGATAAGACGAACCAAAAATATAATAATACTTTAGGCATATCGAATTATTTTTCTATATATAGCTAAGCTAACCCAAGAAAAAACAGAGTTTCAAACGTGAAATTCCACCACTACCCACACCCTCTCTCTCTCTCTCTCTCTCTCTCTCACACACACACTCGCTTTCTCTCTCCTTTCGATGGAGAAAGCCGATACCTCCACCGTCTCCACCTCCGACCAAGATTCCGACGAAAAGCACCACACGCAACACCATCTAACAGTTCCATCAGGTCTAAATCAACACGAAATCGACTCACTCATACCTTCCATCACCGAACACCACACCTACCTCATAACCTCCGGCCAATGCTCCTCCCTACTCGCTCAACGTATCCACGCGCCGCCAGAAACCGTTTGGTCCGTCGTACGCCGCTTCGACAAACCACAAATTTACAAACACTTCATCAAAAGCTGCGCCGTCAAAGACGGTTTTCAAATGACCGTCGGTTGCACCAGAGACGTCAATGTCATATCCGGTCTCCCGGCGGCAACTAGCACCGAGAGACTTGACCTTCTCGATGAAGACCGACGTGTCACCGGATTTAGCATCACCGGCGGCGAACACCGTCTGAGAAATTACCGTTCCGTTACTTCCGTTCACGGTTATGATAACGGTGACGGTGAGATCTGGACCGTTGTTTTGGAATCTTATATAGTTGATGTTCCTGAAGGTAACACGGAAGAGGACACGCGTCTTTTTGCCGATACCGTTGTGAAGCTTAATCTTCAGAAGCTTGCGTCTATCACCGAAGAGAAGTACCGTGACGGTGACGGTAAGTCACATTAGCATGGCCCACTTTTCACCGCAAATTTTAAATACCGTAAGGAAAAAAAAAGGGGATTGGAATTTGAAAGTCTTATGAAAGTTGAAAGTGTGACTCCCTCTTTACTTTTATATTGGGAGATTCATTTTGTTTTTTAGTTCTTTTATTTTGTGTGAGGTTTCGTTTTTTTTTTTTTAAATGATGATTTTCCACTGTTATTCAGCAACATGTTCTCTCGACTCGAGTTATAGTGGATGCACGTTGAGTTGAAATTTGTTAATCGCAATGGGTAAGGGCATTTTAGTCAATGCAGTTGTACATAAAATGTTGACTTGTGAGTGTTGTTTCATCGTTGTGAATAGCATTTGCTTTTAGCTTCGATTTTATTCTGCGTGGTGATATTTTTTATTCCTTTAATTATTAATTAATAATTACTATATCTTTTAGCTACTATAAATAAGGTTCATGCAATCCTACTTAAAGAAGATGATTCCTTCTTGGAAAAAAAAAAAACAGTTATAAAATTCTAGAAGGATCAAATAATTTTCAATACTACTTTCTCTTTTGTTGTTTTGAAAATGTTAAAATTTGATAGATTCGTCACGTTGATTAACAAGTAGAAGTTTATGATTATTTTCATCCTATAATCATATTTTCATTTTTTTTTTCAAACAAATATATCGAGATTATACTACATCTCATTCCTAATGATGAGGTGACCTAAATTTTTAACCATCGATTGATTATTGTTGATGTTTTAATTGATATTTAAGTCTCACTTTACTATATAAAGTTACATTAAATTTATATCTATGATGATTTTTAGTTAGAAACCTAATTAAATAGTGCACGACCTTACAAATGATAGTCTATTTTTTTCCACAAACAAAGTATATCCTTTAAATTGAATTTGGTCTTAATCTTTTGATCCATCAACATCTTATCTCAATAGTAGGATAGTATATAGTTAGATAGTAGGTAGGGACTTATGTTTGATATTTATGTGAAAACTCTTACACAGAAGAAATTTTAGGTCTAATTACTAATTAGTGTCAAATATATTGAGCAATGCGTTATATAATCTTTTGAAAATAATGTACGTTATGTGAAGAAAACTGTTCTGTCAAAAAAAAATGTTGTTCAAATTCATTTTATATAACAACATTGGTTAAGATAACAAAACAGAAACCATTTGACAAGTCCAAATTTTCTCATCGCACCAATGACAAATTTCATGGTTGATCACTTTTGGTGGTCTATAGTGGAACAACATTTGATTCGAAATAGAAGTTTATGGTGTTTTTCCTAACAAGATATTGATCTGATTGAGATTAGTTAAAAGAAACAAAACAACGAAGAAAATGAATAGAATTAACAAATTAACTCAACTAGCTTTCATTTGTTTTTGTCGAACTAGCTTGTCTCACTGATCTGCACAACAATCAAAGATTATTATAAGCTTCATCTTTTAAGAAACGATATTAGTCATTGTTACTATTTCATATAAATTTAAAATATTAATCCATTTTAGAATTTAGATTTGTAATAATGGCAGAGGGAAGTGATAATGATTAGTAAAATAAAGACTGACCTACTTATAAATATACTACGTGATTTTATCTATCCAATGAACATCCCTTAACATATCATCCCTCAAAATTATGAAGTGACATGTAGCAAAACAAAATACTACTACTGAATCCCCTGTATTTTGGAAATTGGGATGGTAAATGGGTATTGGGTCGGTTTCTGAAATCCAATAGAAGGAAAGAATAAAAAAACAAATAACCAAACCACCTACTTACATTCTTAGTAGATAAAAGGGTGGGTAGGTAGTGAGAAAAATAGAGAATAAATTGTGTCAGATAATTTTGGTGCATGTATGGAGCAACTTACCCTGTCTTAAAGTATGGAGAGAGAATTTCTAAAAATTTGAGAAGGAACCTTATTCGCCCAAATTTCTGATAATAAGTTTTTGTAGTCTTTTTTCCATTTCAGGAATTAGTTATAAAGTTATTCATATTTTCCAATTAAAGACATACACCAAATCCAATTCATCAAGTTATGTTTAGGTGTATTTTAGTAAATGGATATATGGATATATGGTGATTATAATTGATTTTATAAAATTAATTTTAGTTAAAAGTGAGTTCAATGTAAAGTGATTTATGTTTAAATATATTTAAATAAAAATGAGTTTCATAATAAATTTTAATGTAAAAATTATATTTGAATTCATAAGCTATTAATCATAGCTTTAAATTAAAATTAATTTTATAAACATATTTTAAAAAATTTAAAAATATCAAAATCAATTTTACACCTTCGATATTAATTTTAACCTCTCTAAAATTAAAATTATGCACCGTGCCCACAATTATATTACTATGGCCCTATGATTTATTATGGGTCGACACACGTACATATGTGATATTGATACCTCATTCATAGTTGCAAGGGCATGTATATATATATATGGACCTTCTTTTCACCTCTTAATCAATATATAGGTTATTTCAACGTAAAATAATTTGATATTATATTTTTCCACAGTACAAAATATATCATTTATAACTTAGTTAATTGAAAAAAACAATAATATAAAACTAAAACCTCATCCCTCTATATTTCATAAAATCAAATAAAAACTTAATCTAATATATGTATAATTATTGTTCAAATAACACTTTCCTTTTCCTAGTATCAAAGAGGGGCAATATAGGGATATGAGTTACATGCTGTCAAAACTGAATGCAATTTGTCATTGGCACATTCTAATTGTTCGATTAAGATTGCACTGTATAAATTTTAAAGTCAAATTTAATATTTAATAAAAATAATTAAAATAACTTTAAAATTTAGACTATCTAATTTTAATAGAATGATCCGAAATACTTTAATCACATAATTTTGATTGCATACAATTCAAATCTATAATAGAGGGTTTTTCAAAAAAAAATTAATTGTCATATATAAGATATCACAATCATTCATAGTCATATTAAAATATCACAATTATTTATTTTCAAGATATTACAACGATTCATAAAAGATATCACAATCATTTAAAAATATAAATTTAAAAATAATTATAATAAAAATTAAATATATTTAATGATTTATCCGTTGTGGTAAAGATAAAGTATAAATGAATGAAATATTTTTTAAAGATTTTATATTAATATAAGGAAAATAAGATTTAATAAAAATTTGGAAGTGTATATATACTACTATAGTATTGTTGATGTACGTTAAGATTGTCACTGTTGAGGGATACTGTTACTGTCAACGTCTCCATGTTTATTGGTTGTTGAGTTTTCAGATTGGAACGTATGAGGATGGATTTTGTTAGTGAACATATACCCTGACAGGGACTGTGCCTTGCCTCTCTCTGTTACTCATAATCAACATTATTTTTATTTTTTTAAATTTCCAAATTTGTGAAAAAATTAAAATTTTCTTATATTTTGAATCAAATTTGATATTTTGGGTCAAGTAATTTAATCGGTTTAGTTTGTGAAAATTATGAATGGGAGTTTGAATTTAAAGTTTTAAAATAAAAAAATAAAAATAAAAAAGTAATGTAGAAATTTAATTGTAACCATTAAAAAGTACTTATTATCTAATTCTCATCAAAGGTCAATTTATGCATGTTGTGATGGAACATAAAAATTGTAGCATCTAAAGAGTACTTGTAGTAAGAAATGTGATAATTTGATTTGTATTGGTGTAGACAATATGGAAAATGCACAATCATAGTCTTTTTTGAGGAATATATGTTGTGGCGGTTGAAGACATATAGTTAAACACATAAAAGTTTTGGCTTATAATTGGCTTCATCAAGAAAGGTTGAATTCAACAATTCTACGACTTAATAGTTCACAAATTCATTAAAATATTTTGGGATGACAAAGAAATGAGAGAAAAGTTATGAAGTTGAACGTTAAAAGAAACATGAGTAGATGTTGATGGGGTTTGTAGTAATGTATTTGATAGCATATGAAAATTATATTGATGCTAATAAAAATGAGACCTTTTGGAATATTAGTGACGTAAAATTTTATTTTGCATTTGTAAATTTAAATATTTTTAAATTCTAAAACGTTCTATTTTTCAAAAAGTGTGTTTAAAAATGTTAGACCAAGAATCAATAATAGACCAATGTAAAATCTAAAAAGAAAATGCTAAAATCTTAAATTTGCATCACGTATATGACCCATTTAAAGTAACACCAAGTCACTAATCCATTTCCATCCATATTTCTTTATTTACTTCAATATTTGTAACATCAAATAGTATGTTAAATTATAACAATATTCTTTATAAAAGAGTCAACTAACAAGATATATTTATTCCTATTATAATTATAAACAAAAAATTACTTTTATAATTATTAAGAAATTAGTTTAATATAATTAATTTTTTATATTTAAAATACAAGTCAAATTTGTTAAATTATCTCTCTATAATGTCAAATATTTTACTATTTTCATTTAATGTTTTTGAATTAAATAAATAATATATTAACATTAAATATTTAAAAATAATTAGTGTTTATAACAATGACCAAAATTTAATTATTTTTTATTTATAATAATGACCATAATTTATAATAGTATAAATTAATAGATTAATAGTAACAAATCATAATTAAAAAAATAATATAATTAAAGTGAAATAAGAATTTCATCATTTAATATAAAAAATCGTTTCTAAGTCCGATACATTCATTAACAAATTAATCACTTTTTTATTTGAGATATAAAGTTATATACAAGTTGCTTACATTAGTTAGAATTTAGTTATTTTAGTTGACTATACAAGCTTAATTGTACTCTTTATATGTATATTCATTCTCACTATCCCAATAAATATAATTTTCATTTTATCTATCTACACTTTTCACTTATACATGGCTTCGAACTAGAATGATAGTTTAGTATCAGAGCCAATACTGATACTATGTTAGAGAAGTATGGTAAGCCACGACAAGAAAAAAACAAATTGAAAAAATATTGATTCTTTTAAAATAATAGAATAAGAATGTTGTTTAAATCAATAAGTACAATTAGATTTATATAACCAATAAAAATAATTAATTCAAACTAATGTAATAACTAATTTATAACGAACTTTTTAGGCTTTTCTCTTATACATACACAGGTTCCATAAAAAATGATAATAATTTTATTTTTCATTACAATAGAATATTGAATAAATAATATTTATAAGGATTTAAAACAGGAGTTTTAATTACTATATTTTAAAATATTAGTTATAGTGCAATATTTATCCTTTTCACTAAAATTCTCTCTTCCAAAAAACATAGCACGTGAAGAGCACTAACCCTCACGATAAGATAGGTTCAAGATAGTGACATGCCCCATTTTGTGATCAACCAATTGGGGCATTTTTTTATACAAGTTGCCAACTTGTACTAAAGAACCAAGAAAACTTTGCCTATCGGAAAAAAGATTTGCTAATATTATTAAAAATATTTTTATAAATGTTCAATTAATTTTAATTACTTCTCTATTTTAAATTTGGAGTATTATTTTTTCTATTGACGTGACAAAACAGGGTTGGTGATGTGACTAGACAGGGTCCAAAAAAATTTATACTATTTAAGAGTACCATAGAACTTTAAAAAAGATAAAAATTCATTCTATGCAGTCTAAAAAAAATCCCATAATTCATAAAGATAAAAATGTATAACTTTTAAAAAAAAAGTTAATAAAAAATATAAAATTAGAGTTTTAATGTTATTTATATTATTTATAAATTCTTTTTTATGTTATTAATGTTATTTATAATATAAATATAGAATTTTTTTTTAAGTTTTAGTGTTTTTTTATTAGGAATCTGATTTTTAAGATTCTAACATGATCTCTAAAATGTTTGATATGGCCTTCACATAAAATGATCTAATATAGAATTATTCAAATAAATTTGGTTAAATTACATTCGTGGTCCTTTAATTTAATTTCAGGTAACGTTTTAGTCCTTTATCTTTTTTTTTTTTCGACTTAGTCCTTTGTTTTAATTTTAAGTGACAATTTGATATTTTATGTTTTAAAATTTCAACAACGATACCCTTTTTTATACAAAAATTCAAAAAAAAATTCAATCAAAACTCATAAAATTAATTATATTCTTCAATATAATACAAATTTCATCAAATTCGTAACGCAAATCTTCAAATAAACTCATATTTTCATACTTTATTTGATATTTTTAGGAATAAAGGACTAAATCGGGAGAAAAAAAAAAGATAAAGGACTAAAACGTTACCTGAAATTAAGTTAAGGGACCACAAATGTAATTTAGCCAATAAATTTATATACAAAATTTTAAGCTATGTCAATAAAAAAAAACTTTTTAAATTATTATTTTTTGAGTGAAAGACAAAAACTAAAATTGTATTAAGAATAAAAAAAAAGTCAAAAAATATGAAGATGAATAGAAGCAACAAAGACTAGCTTTAGAGGAAGCAAATGCTTATATGAGTGTGTCAAAAGAATCTTTTTAATTAGTCCAATTTGAAGCATTCCTTTTTCTTTTCATTTTGCTACATTATTGGCTCTACTCTTGGATGCAAAAGTAGTGGCTAAAATCTACAAGTAAGAGGCCCTCCCCAAAACCAATGAAATTTCAATGTTGGAATCAAAAAAGAAATGAAAAGTCCAATCATTTTTAACTCTTACTTGATGCCCCCACTTCCCTATCCATCATTCTATTACCAAATTGAGCATGATGCTAATGTCATAAAGGCCCTATTCAAAGTCTTTTTAGTCATTTGTTGATAAGCTACCATGGTCACCACTAGCAACTCCCAATATTCAGATAGTAATAATCTCAAATGCTTATTCGATTCTAAAATATGATGCTTCGGCTTTTGAGAGGGGGCCATGCACCAAAATTCAACCTTACATATTGTACTATGGTCACAATATGTTGGTGGAGCTTGTCCTTTAATGTGAAGATAATAATGAAAAGCTTGATTTGACATACTAAAGTAATAATAGATTTAGAATCTTTTTATTAAAAAAAATAGGTAAAATAGAATAAAGAAAACAATAGTACTAATATGTGTCGATTCAAGATCTATTCGTCTCTAAACACCGTAAAAATTAAAAAGTCTAGGTAGTATTGATATATTACATGATCAAGCAAGTGCTACCAATATATAGATAAATAGTACCTTTTTAATTCAAAATACTAACAAATTTTCATTTTTTAAAGCAAAAAAAAACTTACACAACCTCTACAAAACTAATTTGCAGGGTGAGGACTACATATCACCTATAAATATTTTGTTAGATTTTATCTCATATAATGTAAAACTCTTAATACTAATATTAGTTATATTTATATTCACTTACATAGACTTTACACGAAAATTTATGACTAATTGTAATTAATTTTTTCATCTGCTCTTGATGTTTATCACTAGTTGACTTCACTCACCACTGCAAATAATTCAATAAAACTTTGACATGATCATGGTTAAAAGTTTAAGCTCTATTTGCATATATATCTCCAATTTTTCCTCTGAATGCCCTTAACCATTAACTTCACTCTTATTCAATATTAGGGTTTTATATTCGCTATCTCTCTTTCTCCTATCTTTATACTCTAATTATTAACTTTGAAATGAGTTAAGTTTTTTATGGACAAATTAAACATATTCATACACATTAAGCGCGGATAACAACCCTATCCATCATGAATAATTTTTGCATGTACTGGTAGCTTTTATCATCTATTGTCATCCCCATTTAACAACATAAAGTAAATTCTTTCGTTTTGTTCCGATCTTTTATAATATATTTTTTTTCAACATTTTATAATCTACAATTCACATATTTTTTTGGCAAAATCATTCAATCTACTATATCAATAATTATTTGATAATTAAAATATAAAATTTTATATTAATTTTTAAAAAAATATTATTTAAATTAAAAAAAATTAAAATATATTTACGCAACGCATAAATTATCATATAATTAATAATTATTGAAAATCAATACAAAACACTGTACATAGAATAAAAACAAAACATCAACTCTAACATAAAAGCAATTTGCAGGACTTTTTGCTTTTTCCACGTGAATTCGCTGCTCAAGAAGAATAATAAATATGTGAAATTTCAAATCATTAGTTTTCAAAAGAAATGAAAATGTTTTATTACTATAATTTTTAAGAGTAACTATCTTCTCAATTTCTTTATAACTTTTAGGTAGCGCAATTCTCAAAATGCATAATTAATTTAACATTTATAAATCAAAACTATAGTAATGAAAATCTTCATTTCCAAAAATTATGATATCATGTCATAAATAATGGATAAGGATCATCTCTATATTTCAGAAGAAATAGAGATATCCATAACTTTTACGAATTGAGATATTTTTTAATTCTCATCTTTAGTTTTTCATTATCAAAGTTTCAAGAATATAAAATTAATATTGTGACTTTTGGTGAACCAAATATTTCTAGAGACCTCAAAAACACTTTAAAATTATACTAATGAAAAAGAAAATGTTTAATTACAGTTTTAATTCTTTTATTTTTATTAAATTATAAAATTGATTTTCGTATTTTAAAAATTAACAATTTAATTTTCTTATTATGATTTTTAACTAAAAAACGACGGTGTGACATATTTTATATAATGTAATATAACGTAGAATGATTAATATCCATAAAATTATAATAAAATACTCTAAAAACTTAACTTTAAATTTTAGGATTTTTTTATTTTTGTAATTCAATTAATAACATAAATAATTAATACATATAAATAGTTCAATATCATTAAATTATATTTCACATCATTTAAAATAAGTTAAATTATAATTTTTTAATTCAAAAATCTAATAGAAAAACCAAAATTATCGACTTTTAAAATAGATTACCAATTCCGTGAATAAATAAAAATAAAATGATCAAAACTACCGTTAAACTAAAGAAAAAATAGAGAAAATCTAACTCAATTTTTACTCTTAACTCCGTACTCAAAATAGAGATATCCAATAAATAACGGCACTTATTTTTTAAGAGTAAAGATGCACTCTATTTCTCAAAATAAATTAATAAATAAAATCAATTACTAATATTTTGAATGCATAAAAGTTCAGTTATACGACATAAATATCACAATTTTCAAAACATGTGCAAAAACTTAAGTAATAGAAAAAATGGAGATGGAGAGCATCTCAACCCATTTTTAAAATGGTTATTAATTAATCATTTATACACTACAGTGATGGTAATAGAGATCCTCATTTCTATTGAGAAATAGAGAAGATTGTAACTCAACTTTGAGAAATAGAGAACAAAAAAATAGAGAAATATTGACAACTTTTACTCTTAACTCCATACTCAAAAATAGAGATCTTAAATAATAGAAAATGGAGAAGAATCTCTCTTGACTATATGGTCATCCAAAAAAAACCCTTACCTTTGAACCACCATTGTTCATCACTACTTCCAAAAACAGTAAATACCTTAACCTATTCTTTCTACTCACTTATCATTTGCTGAAGAAAACTCTTCCTTTGTTTCTATTATATTAGGTTTCTAGTTCTTTGATTTTTAGCGAACTCACAAGTGATATTTTTTATTAAACCAATCTCAATCGAAAAATAACCTATTTTTAGCAAATTGCAAGGGTTTTTTGGCTAGTTATGTACATGAGTGGTTTTGAGGTATACATGGACCTGATGACAAATTGGTTTAACCAATTGATCCGATCTAATTCATCTCACTTAAAAGATGTTTAACATAATTTTTTTTTCCTCCAATGACACTTCTAACTTGCACATGATACACCAAGATTTTCCTCCTCAAATGTGAATTCATGCATTCATGTGTGTTCTCCCTCAAACTGAAATTTTTTCGTCCACAAACATTCACATCGTTGTTAGTAAATATGAATCAAAAGAACACGTCGTCTAATATTTTAAGAAGACTTTTGATGCAAAAAATCGATCACCTTTAATCAAATCATTGACTCTTATACCACTATTGTACCATCAAAAGAGCTCACAAAATCATTAGAATAATAACAACCACACATACTTTAGAAGTCACATCTTCTCTCAAAATCTTAAAGACGTTTGATATTATAGTCATTTCACTTACATAATACTCACTCAACACGGCAACAAAGGAACAATGATTAAATTGTGTTAAAGAGCTCAATATAATTAGTTTCATCTCCCCACAACTTGTTTCTTCTATATAACCATAGTTGATCACTAGAAAAAGTACTGGTTAAAGTGGGCTAACAATAAGTCTCTCATCCATGAAGTATTGGAATCGGTCTTCATGATGCAAGACCCACAACTCCAAAATCAACACACTGATACGAATCCAATAAAAACTTGGTAGCTTATTACAAATGAATAGGAAAATTCCAATTTGTTACAATAATGCAAAGGTGCTAGTCTATATCTCTCATTCCCCAAAGATCCAACTTACCCAAAATGACAATTTCACTATAATCATTTCCCCTTATTTATATCCATCACACCTTTAACATTCTAATCAAGTAAACCTAATTAACTAAGTTTATCCATCAATTTGCTTCAACATTTTTGCAATTCGGCCTAGACTTTGTGAGGCAAAAACCACCTCAAAAAGCTCATAAACTTCAAAATTGACATGGCATCATCAACAATTGCTTCTTTTGAAACCACATCCAGCAAGCAAATAAACTCACAATTATAGTGAAGCTACAAAATCTAGCTTCACAAACATCAAGGTGGGAGCACCTTGAGACGAGATAAATATGATCAAAACGTGAATCCAAACACTCTACTTGAATATTCAACTGACAACCCTTTAGCATTGAACTCCATTTTCGGCCACAATCATGAGCTTAGGTAAAAGATTATTACAAACTCAGACACCAAAGCTTTCAACTAAAAACATAACTTGTGCCCCTTTTGTTTTCATACAAAAAAGTCACCGGAATCTTGTGCAAACAACTATGAAGTAGTTGGCTTTTTTTAGAAATAAAAATATGTATATAGAAAATGCAGGCAAAGCTCCAATGAGTCGCAATAAAATAGATGCAGCTTAATATTTTCAAAAATACAAGTTACACTATAAAATGATAAAGTGTGAATGCATACACAAGCATCATTCTAGACACTCCAAACTAATCGAGTTCATACCCCTCCTCCGTTCAGTAGTGGAAGACTGACATGAAAAACAACCAAGCCAGGTAAAATCGATGTCTGGAGATGCTGAAACAAACTCTAAAATTGAATGTATCAAAGAATATAGTTCATTAAAACCAGTTCAGAGAAAAATACAGAACATTAAACAGTCATTAACGCATTATCCTGCTCCAGAAAAGTATCACTTCTCATCACAGAAATTTCAAATAAAGTTTCCAAAACTATTCAACTAACATTTCATGTCTATCATGTGTTTCTCTATCCAGTAAAAAGTAGAGTTAGAAAAATAAAATTACACAGCATCATATTTAACTCTTTTCAATGGCAGGGAACAGGAAGTCTGATGACAAGTATAAGATCAGAGTTGACTAAAAGCAAAGTTGGAGAAAGACAGAAAAGTCAAATACAGACCTAGGTGAATGCATGGTGTGGATGGTGAAAAAACAAAGTAAATAATCCCTACAATCAGATAGAAGGAATACCCTTAACAGTTAAAACCACATGGCAACAAAACCATTTACAAGGCATTACAAAAGTATTAAAGTAGTACTACTGGATAAAAATCTTCAGGTTAATGTTCTGAGACTAATGTTCTGACACTCTTTTTTACACACTCTGTAATTAGTTTCTTTTATTAAAAAAAAAGTCAGTTTAGTTGCCTTGCAAAATTTATCATTTCGTAAAAAATGTATTAACTTTTTGGGAGATGAACCAATCACAAAGAGTGTTCTAGAATGTATCGAAAAGAGTGAGTTGCAGTGTTGTTGAATGGCGGCCATGGACAACCGCCATAGGCAATTTGTGAAGGAATGCCAGCCACGGCAGCACCTTCCGCCATCTGCCATCAACAACACTGGTTGCTAGCATTCTTCAAGATAGCACAGCCATGCATGGGTCAACATGTTTGCAAAGGAGCAACATATCTGAGGCAAAAGAGCAAGAACGTGTAGGTCAAAGTGATGGCAAAAGCAGATGATAAAATGCCTACCGGTAAAAGTAATATCTCATTATTTCAGAAAGCTCGTAGAAGAAAGTGCGAAAAAGAAATAAGTGAGTAAAGCAAAGCAATATCACAGCCTCTCCCCAGCAGTACCATCTAAAACAGAAATCAAACTCAAAATTTGTTTATTTACACTAAATAACCTAGTCGGATAGGAAAACACAAACAATTGAACGCAAGTGAAATAAAATCATGAATACGTATCCGAATCAGGACTGATCAGTCTACTCAAAATCAGCATAGAAGGTATTTTTTTCTTTATCTTGGGACTTTGACCGCCTTTATCCCCACAAGAGGAAGCTGAAGAAATCTACTTAAACAGTGATAAATTGAAATAGGGAACTACTTGAGATAAAAAAAACAAAATACACTGAAGAAGAAAATATCATCCATTGCAATTCAAATGGTAATAACCATACGATCAATATTTAAAAACACCTTCCAAAGGAAAGATAACATGAAAGTAACTATGCACTTTAAGTTGTAAACCTATATATTACAAAAGAACATGAACTGACCTACATAACAAGTATTGTCTGTAATCCTACATCCCTTCAAGTTACATATCAGTCTTCCATCTTACAGCTTTTGTCCAACTGTTCAATTGAGTTGTTTGATCTCCAATATATTGCCTAATGTAAAACTTGTCAAAGTAAAAGGTTCGGAACCATTATGGTTCTCAAATAAAAAAGAAACAAAGAAATGGGAAATGAACACTACAAATAGCCACAAAAAAAAACCTTACAACTTTTTTGTACATTACATGCCAATGAACAAGACTAAGATCTGTCCAGTTAGAAGGAAGCACCCCCAATCAAACATGTAAGCACAAATTGAGAAGACTATTGATCTCTCCACCTAGGACTTGGCATGGTGAAAAAACTTGAAGGAGATAATGGAAACATAAGGCCGGGAGAAGGTGGTGGTTGAGGGCCAGGACCTAGAATCCCTGATTGTGCCATGGGTGAGAAAGGAAAATTAGGTGTAAATGGTGATGGAAATTGAAAGCCAGGTGACAGTAGTGGATAAGGTGACCGGGGGGACAGCAAATTCATGTAACCAGTTGGAGAAGGCATAAGAAATTGAGAGGTTGGAGAGGGTAAAAGTGGAGGGCCATTACCGTGTGGTGATGGAATACTAGACACTGGATGATTAGTGGCATTCATTGGTGGCATAGGACCATTAAATCTCGGAGAAGGGATCGGGGGTATGGAAGGATTAGGAAGCAAAGCAGATGAAGGTGGTTGTGGCTGATAATTGCCCTGTACTTGGGGTTGAGGGTATGGATGTGGTTGAGGCTGAAATTGATTACCCCTCGAACCTGGATCCATCATAGAATTTTGAAGATAACGCATATAAGCAGAGATTGGTGACTCAGTTGTATTGGCCCACAAATCTCCAGAAGGTGATGGCTGCAAAGGAGTTGGAGATGGTTGTCCAAAATGACCAGGTCTAGGTAAGGCATTATTGTAAGGAACCTGAGGAGGGGCCACAGGCATTGGCATGGGTGGGGGCAAGCGAGGTCGATTGATGGGCGATAGCGGGGGAGGTCTAATCTTCTGCAAACGCATGCTCTGCGGTTTTGGCGGATTATGTGGAGGCCGAGGTGGAGGATCCTGTGAAGGTGATCCAGTAAGCTGCTGAACAATATCCCGAAAATCGTTCTTGCTTATATTGTAAACCTGAGGCTGAGGCTGTTGTCTAGCAGCATTGTTGCCGAAATTGGGTTGATGTAAAGGGCTCTTCCTTATATTCTTACCCAACTTGTTAACACCCAAACTATCATTATTTCTGTTTTTGGAGTTATCCATTTCCAAAAACAACACTTGCTCCAATGAAAAAATCACCACTTTTTCCTCTTTCAGCAAACCAAAACAATTGACACAAGCTTCCAACAACAAACCAAAACTTCAAAATCCAAACTGAAACACCTTTACTCTCATAAATCAACTTAAATAACCCTTTATGCTTCAACAATTTTAATACAATAACTACTTCAAAAACCCAATCTTGAGCAATAATCTAAGCATTTTTTTGAAGTCAACCAAATTATAAACTAGCAACCAACATCCAAAAATCCCAGATTTAAATCTCAATTCAACAGCGACCCTTTATCACAAATACAGACAACAAGCAATTCAATTCCACCAACAGCACAAAATTAACCCTAGAACCGAAATAAGAAGCAGAAAACATACCCTTTTATCGAACTTCACCCAAAATACACAAGAACTCACAGATTGAAGAACCAGCTCCAGATAATTTAGCACGAACGTAACTGGATCAGATTGAAAATTCAAACTTGAACACAAAGCTGACCCAATTATACGATAAGAATTAAAACTCAACGAGTTCAAACACGCGAAAGGGAAAGAGAAATGGAGTAAACGGAACGAAAAAAACCCTAAAAAAAAGGGTTTGTGGTGAAAAAATAAGACTTTATAGAAAGTAAGACTTTTAACAGAAAAGGGTGTGAAAAAAAGTCCAAGTGGATCTTGGTGGAAAGTGTGAAAGAGGGAAAAACGAAGAAGTGTAGAAAACCCTAATAACGGTGGAGAAAGAAAATAAGAGAAAACACCGAGTAATGGAAGTGGTCAATGGAGGAAATGATAAGGGCATTTTGGACATTGAATCTATTATCATTGTCAATTGGGGTAAAATTGCTGATGCTGGTGCTGATGTCAATGGAGAGATGGGTGACTCAACAAATTGATTGGAAACTCAATTTTGGATTAGGATATAGTGAGGTCACCTATTTCTTTTTCACTTTTTCTAGTAACAAACTTATTTCATTTCTTTTTATTTTTATAGAATCGTTAATTCAATCTTTTTGCAGTAAAATATATTATCAAATAAAGAAAACACAATATCTATTAAAGGTATATTTAAAGAATACCTAACTACAATTTAGTAAGAAAGTTTATACAATTATTTATTTATTTAAAATTATGTATTTATTTAAAAATGCATTTAGGAGTCTAAGAGAGGTAATTCTTCAATTAAAAAGATGGAGAAGAGAGGAAATGCCATGAATCATGTTAATAAGTATTTTGGAGTCGGACTCAAACATAACATTCTTAAATTTTATATTGCGAGTCACATGAATTTCGTGGAGAATAATAGTCTAAACTTCTTCTAAAATGATGTTTCACACCCTAATGTTATCATTGAGATCTTTTTTATGTAATTACCTTTGCAATCACCTACAAGACCATCCTATGTTATAATTCTCCACAATTGTTAATAAACAAGCACCATCAATGTTTACTTTAAAAGTATAACCAAGAAAAGGTTATCAGCTAAATTTTTAATGGACGTTTTTGTTTTTGCAAAAGCTTAAAGGTCTCGTAAATTATTTTATAATGATGTCTTTATTTTGAAGATGTTATGGTTGATAGTCTACTTGCACAATTTTAAACTGACAAACGTTTTAAATAGAACAACTTAATATACGACTAAACCGTGTAATATCTTTACTTGTTTAAGCTTATTTTTTAAAAACATTTTTTTTTATTCGAAAACAACGTCTCTTAACATCATCCCATAAAAAACACATATAGAAAATTATCTATTTATCTTAAATTTTATGGTTTTGTCCTCTTTTAGAACATTTGAAGAGTCTTGTTTCCATAAAACTCACCCAAACTCTACATTGGGATATAAGTTTGAATAATTAATCTCGTATTGATTTTGAATTAACTAAATAAAGGAATATATGATTCATATATTTAATTTTTAAGATTTTGATAGAAATGTTGTGTTAAAATCTTTTAGTAGTCCTGCTTATTAATTTATTGTCACTCTGGGACTCCTTAACACTCTAAAATGCATGGTTCGAAACCTAACTCAAGACGAATAATATAGGCATAAACTCAAAAGTGTCCATACTTTGTAAATGAAAACAAATGTGTGATTGTCAAACAAAAAAGTATGCCATGGTATTTTGCGTTAGAGAAGGCAAACATGACTCATTCTTACGATATTTTATCTATTATTTGTTTTTAATATACCAAATTACTACTAACTTTCTC
Source organism: Cicer arietinum (assembly GCF_000331145.2). Lineage (NCBI taxonomy): Eukaryota > Viridiplantae > Streptophyta > Magnoliopsida > Fabales > Fabaceae > Cicer > Cicer arietinum. Next base: position 8,858,302 of record NC_021167.2, on the reverse strand, counting down.
TTTTTAATTTAAAAAAAACTGGAGAAAATATAAATATTATTAATTAAAGTGACATTGACTATTATTTTATTGTTGCATTCGATAGAGATTCAAATTATGTCTCTCTTAAACTTATAATAATGTTAAACTTTTACCATATCAATTTTCTCGTTGATTTTCTTCTATGACTAAAATGATGAATAAAAGGGCTTGTGTTTCTATTTTATATATTTTAAATTTTAACTTCAACAATGTCACTTATTTTTACTAAAATGATAAATAGAAGTGTTGAAAATAATATGTCTGAAATCTTTAGAATATTTTTTTTTAGATTTAAATTTAAATATATTTAAAATTTAGAATAAAATATCATTAGAATATATCATTTATATTTTTTTTATAATATATTTAGGATTTGTTCCTTATTTAGAAATATGATATACTTTTATATTGCAATTTAACTCCATGTATAGAACGATTAATAAAAGTGTATCACACAATATTTCATACAAAAAGAAGAAATTTCTCCGTATAAAACATATCACATATAATTTTGTCTCAAATAAAAAAAATCGATAAAAAAATCACTTATTTTCACTTATTTTGTGACTAAAATTGTTTTCACTTTATTAAAAACAACAAAATTGCTCTCACTTTATTAAAAACAACAAAATTGCTCTCACTTAATTAAAAACAACAAAATTGCTCTCACTTTATTAAAAACAACAAATTTGCATTTTCTTTCATAAAAATAGAAAATAATTCTTAAAGTCAAAAGGAACGTAATACTACTATATAATGTCAATGGCCTGTGAATTAAGCTCCCTTTTTTTCCATTTTTTTATGTTGAACGATGTTCTCTTTCGATAATTAGTGTTACTATAATGTTAATGTCAATTGCATGTGATTCAGCCTCCATTTTTTTTCTTCTTTCCATTTAATATTATCTAGAACGATGCTATGTTTTGATAGTCTTTGTTTCTTCTTCTTATTATTATTGTTATAATAGACGTGCAAAACATATACGGCTAAAAAAATTCTCTTTGGAAACCTAACTGCAATTTATATACATATATATATCAAAGGTACAATCTAAGATTATTTTTTATATCTAAAATTATTCTTTCGAATCGTTTTATTCTTTGTTTTTATTTAAATAAATAACTAATCACTTTATTTAATAGTTGCAAAGTTCAGAAAAAAATATTTTGGGGTGAGAGAGGCTCGAACTCTCGACCTCAGGATAACTCAGAAGCTATGAGACCTACGCGCTAGCCAACTGCGCCACCACCCCTTTGTGAATCCTTCACTCAAAAGCTATATAAGTACCATTTTGTTACTTTTGGCTACACGTGTGATTTCATTTGCTTGCAACTACAATAAACGTTGTTTGTTTTGGTTGTGTCCCAGACAAGACCAACTGTCTCTCCGAGTTTGTCTATTTATTTACAGTTCCACCAATCTAGAAAAACACAAACACCAACTTCAACACACTTTCTTCAATTCAAACACTTTCTTCTCTGTCTTTAAGAACAAGTGCAGATCTGCACCCTTTGACTCCAAGGTAAACTCAACACTCTCTTTCTTCTGCATTTCAATTCAACATATCTATAATTAACCCCTTTTCATCTTTAATTTTCCACTGTTTAGTTGCTTAAATGTTTTGCTGCATAACCCTAGAATTGCTAGTAAACCTTTTTGTGATCAATTGACTTGCCATTTTCTTCGTTCATTGTTCATACTCCTTGCACAGTTTTTTCGTTTTTTTTATGATCAGGGTTTTTGTCATATTCTACTTGTTGTTTGCTTATTGCAATGTAAAGTTTGCATTTTGAGGAAATTTTATAGAGATGGCCCTTGAGGTGTATTCTAAGTGGCCCCAAGTTTCTGGGAGTGGATGCATGTTTGGAATCACAATAGTTTGATAAAATCAACGTGGCATTTTGTTTTTCAAAAAATGCTGTTATTCTGACATACTCAACTCAATCCAAAGTGCAAACTAGGTCGTTTTGCTTTCTTTGAGACTTCCCCCCCTACACAAAGCAGTATACCTCCTTTTTGTTTTGTTGAGATATACTTAGGGTGAAGGGATAGTGCTTCAGTCTAAAGTATGGAATGGAAAACCTTAGGATTCACTGAGCACTTACAAAGAGATTTACATTTGTCTCCCTCTAATGCACCAATAGGAATCGAACCCGCAACCTGCAAGTCCAATGCATGTCTTTTTACTATACCTCCTTTATAACTCAAAGGGGGGAAACCATTCTTACAAATTGGTCTACATTATATGTGTTGAGTTGATTGTTGGTATAGTGGTGCCGTTTAAATAACCTACTATACTGTATTTCATTACTCCCTCGCGTCCTATGTTGCTCACAACAAGTGCTCCTTTAGTGTTTATATTAGAACTTCATGTCTCACTAGACAAGTTAGTTGAGTTGTTGAATAATGTCTATGGAAATGGAGCCTCCAGTGTTTTGAATTTTGGGTTACCTTGGCTTGTTACAATTTTATGTGTATACTTTTTTTATACTAAATAATAAGGTCGTTTGAAATTTTAACACTAGAGGACTAGTGTTATTAATGGTAGATAGTGGACTATGGAGGCAAGGTGAAAATCCACCATAAAAGTATTGCATTGCGGTCAATGGCAAAAACATTGGAAATAATAGGCATTGTTGTTGCTAATGGCAGATGGCTCAGAATCCTCCATGGCATAACGCCATGGTGTCTGTGTGGCAGAATTTCGCCAGCACTTGAGAATCCATTCCCATAGTCTACTGCTCATTATTATTACGCTGCCTTCATAAAATGTTTCTTTTATTACACCGATAAGTTATTAGACAAGACCTTAATGTCACTTTAATACAATTTATTTCATGTATTGTTGGTGGAGCCTTTCGACCTTTTTTTACAACGAGTGTTCATTGCTGTTTGACAAATTACTAGCCAATAAATTTACGTCACTTTAATACAATTTATTTCATATATATAGTTGTTGGAGTCGATTTCAAATGAGTGTTTATTGCTCCTAATGAGAATTGATTTTTTGCTTCTTTTTTCCTTTCCTTTGCAGTCTGCTGTTAATGAGAAGTCGTATTGTATCTTTGGTCTAACAACATTTTCTTTTAAGAATATTGGTCATATCTCTAGTTGTTGTGAGATCTTAACACATACCCTCTTGCCTAGGATTGGACATATGTAGTGTGGACAAATGCGGATGGTCCAATAACATGTCTAGGATAAACTCTAATACCATCTTAGAATTTGGGTTACACCTCAAACGATAGCCCAAGGAGTGACGATCACCAAGCTTTATAAGGACTAGTTTTGCCCAACCTTTATTTGATTTTCGATCTCAACCATGTCCTTTGGTTTGTATGTATTCTAATTTGGAAGAAAAATATAAGGGGTCTACTTGCTCATCTATGATAGAGATTTGGATAAGTTTTTAGTTAAACATATCTATTTATTTACTCCATTTTAGTTCTAATAATGCCTCTATGGATAGGATGAGTGGTTGATGAAATTTTTAGAACCCGTGTCATTGTATATGTAGCCGAAGTATCTCTTATAATCTATGAAGCATAGACACTGACGTGGACATGAGACACAACATGGGCACACCAACACGAGCAATGTTGAACATGTAGGAAATTGAGACACTGCACACTCTCACATAGATAAATAGATAGATATATGAGCATATTATTTTAGAGCATATGGTTGTATGGTCAAGTTTATCTCCTCTCATGTACTCACTTGATGCCCCCTAAATGAAGTGTGTTGCAGACTTTTTTTTTTTTCTTTTCATTTTTCAAGTTGACATTTTTTTAATATATATATATATTTGAAGTTGGCTATTTTAGAAGTTATTTGTAAGCAACATTGGAGTCTTTTCTCTAAGAGTGTAGGTCCATCATGTGCCAAGCCATTGTTAAGTTTCCAAGTTGTGTCTAACCTGATAAAATGTTGAATGAACAATTGGCGAGGACTGAAGACGGTTTGACACTTATTGTATGGGTGACAATGTTAGAATCATATCTTTGACATTGCGCTTCGTAGCTGATAATGACTTGGCCAATCTTGTTTCGCTAAGCTAGTTTCAAGGTTGAATTAGACCTTGCGTATTCTTGATTTTAATACGACTTTAGTTAGTATTTCAAACTATTCATTATTTCATCTGAAGTTCTTAATCACTAATCCCACTTATTGAGTGAGATCATAGGACCACTAAGAAGTATCAAGTAGGATAGTTATTACTTCGTGCCACATTTAGCACATACATTGTCTGTAAGACAACTTAAGCTTAGAGGGATTTAACATTTTGCCATACCATATGCACATATTCTATTTGACATTTAAGTTTTATCTTGTTTGCTCTTCAGTCTTCATCTCTTGCATCATGTTGTTAATTAATGTAGTTTCCGCCTTGTTATTGGGTCATAAATTTGGTTTTGAAATCTTCTTTCTGCATGGAATTCCATCTGTCAATAAGTTTCAATTCTTCTGACAATGCATTTCTTTGTTTTCTAATTCTCATTTCTGGTAAAAAAATAGCATTCAATATGAGAAACTTTAGTTATATCCATGTTATTTATGCAAATATCTTAATGCTCTTGGGGATTTTAAAACCTAGAAGCAAAAGGTGCCACAAAGTGCATGCCACACTAAAGAAAGGCATTAACATTAGAAAAAGTAAACATTAATGACTATTTTTGATTGATTTTCATAGTAGTTAAGTTTTCAAGCCTAACATTCAAACTATGAACCCTAAGCTGCTGAGTCTCCAAGTCTAATCGATAGCAAGTTAGATGGTTAGGAAAATAGCACAAAAAAGAGGACTGAATGTTAAGAAAGTGGAGAGAATCGTCATTTTGCGACATTGGCAGGACCGTTTGTTATAATTTGCAGTAACACAATAGCATTTTGGTTTCTAGTTTTATGATTGTTTGTACAATTTTGTTATTGTTTTATTCCATTTTCCAAGAAACAAATTGGGCATCTAGATTTCCTTGGGGCCATGGATGGAGCATTGTCGGAGAAGTAGTGTCTCAATGAAATGCAGGCACTTTTTGAAGTAGTTTTCTATGTAGCACCAGCACTTTATATTGGAGGCGTGTGCAAGTGTCCGAAACCGACACGGCACTGACACTTGTGATTTCATACAATACAATCACTTATATTTCTCAAATTATTATTGGTATCTATGTGTTAGGGTTGGTGTTATGTCTGTTGTTTGTGCCTGGATCAGTGTTTCATAGGTAGTTTTTCTCTCTGCATTGTTTGTTAAAACCTATTTACTGTTTATTATATAATATGATCAATTATAATTCTGAAGAGGCTAATAAAGCCTAAATGAATGTAATATAGACCAAAAAGCTAGCTTACTCTAATGAAAACATCAGATGCCTGCTGCATCAAGGGATGAATGGCATGGAATGATTTTCTAGATTCCATCCTTATCTAACTTGATTACTGCAGATGCTGCTATTCCTACTCTGAAAATGGAAAACAAGCAAAGTGCTGCTGGTACACAAGACAATTCTATGATGATGTCCATTGATCAAAGAGTACGCTCCACTAAAGGACGTAGTGATGCACTGACTCGGCGTCTGAAGAATCGAGAGAGACAACGTAGATACAGGGCACGTAAGCGTTTAGAAGCTGATACCACGGACTCTTTTGTTGTAGAACCGACAGCAGCAGTGCAAGAAGAGATACAGCAAAATGGGAATCACAACAATTTCGTGACACGGATATATTGTAGTCGAGATTGGAAAAAGGATGCAAGGCGGGCTCATGTTGCAAAGCATCAAGAGATGAATGGACCTATTGATCATTCATTGACACTAACTAATGTACCTGAGGTGAAAAGCTTAAGCGTCGTGAATAAGTCAGAAACAATGCTAGATAGGGAAATTCAATTGGGATCTTCTAGCGTTGTTTATAATGAAACACCTAGGACTGTGCTCGGTCGCAGAAATTGGAAAGCAGAAGCCAGAAGAAAGAAAAACTAGTGAATTTGTTTTCATTTCTTCTTTTGAAGAGTACTTTTACCAGTGGATTTCTGTTGTATAATAAAATTCATTTAGTGTAAAGAATGATGGAACCTGGTAACATAATTTGGACGGCTTTGAAATTACGAGCACCGAGAAAAAATGTGTTTCTGTCTCATTTTCTACTTGGCTATTTCATACTTTTCATTGCAGACACAGAAAGGGCATTGAAAAACATGCCTAAAACTAACTTGACTATGATGATTGTTTGATATTTGGCACAGAACAAAAATCAGAAAATCATCTCCTCAGTGTATCATTGTCCTTATGCCCTTAATGGGATGGCATATACCACTTTTTATTGGAAAATGCTAATGTGTAAGGAATGTTATTTGTATTAATCACACGAATGATATACTTTACTGTATGATATCCTTCTAAAAGCTGAAAATGTGGTACTGGAGTTTGTTGGTTGTGATCTAATATCAGCAGAATTTTATGTATCCTTTATAGAATTCAAATTATTAGAAATGGAGTTTTTTTCTTCTTAATCTGAGTAATCATTACTATTATGTTTGTATCTCATTACAACCCTTGACCAATTCCAGAGAGTAGATACAGGTGAATACAATTATTGCTGAGAAGAGGACATTGTTGATAGGCATCCTGATCACATCCTGAATCGTATACATTATGAGGTCAGCATGGCTTTCCCTCTCCAGCTATTACTATATTTACTTTAATTTGTGTTTTATAATGTTGAATTATCAAAGTTTATAAATACGAGGCTTCTAATTCTTGCTGCATCTAAAATATCTTGATTTGGTAGGGCTTAGTTCATGATTATGCTCAAGAAAAACCGTTGAACGAATAATTGTTCCATCTAAAGACAAACACACATTAACTATAGCTTTACATTGTGTTTTTGTGATTGAATTTGACTTCAAAAGATTCTTTAAATTGTTCACATACCTTGTTGTATGACTATATGCTAGAGAAGTTTTTTTTTTCTTCATCATCTCCATTTTTTTTAGATAGGTCATATAAAAGGTAAGCCGGATATGGCATTGATGAGGTATAAAGAGATGACAAAGACATTGGTTGAAGGTTGTAGAAATGGTGAATTGTTGGTGGTGGATATTATCCCGTATTACTATCCATATAGTATTTTATTTTATAATATCTATAGATAGCGATTAACAAAGTAAAGTAAGTAAATTGTGCGTGATTGAACGCATTCATGCATGTGTCTCTCGTCTCATATAGCAACAGTGATATTTATTTGGTTACATATCTTCCTACATGGCTGCGATATGGGACGAGAGATTACATGCACAAATTGCATCAATGTGTTCAATCGCGTGCAATTCACTTTAAGCTTAAAGCACCTAAAACATCACATGATATTCCAATGCGCACCACATAAAGATTGATTATAAAATGACATAAACTGAACCATGAGTTACAAACATTCTGAAGGGTAAAAATAAAAAAATTGCAATAGACGTAAATTATAAATGGTACAAAAAAAGCACTCGTATAACTTTGTGTCAAACAAGCGCTTGAAACACCATATTTATAATGTACACCAACTCTAACCCCTCTCACTCCCTCTCCAATCTTTACATTAATCACCACAAACAAAGTATACACAATTCAGAAAAACCAATGTCACAATTTATAATGTTTGCATGTGTTTGGAATGTCACGTTTACATAAATCATGGCCAAAAATCATGTTCAAGTGGAAGCGTAGTTTTGTAGCTTCTAAGTTTTCACGGTGAGAATGTCCCAGGACATGATAATTGGTTTGTAAACTCAGTTCCAAACACATGCTTCATTGATCTGGTGATCATCTCAATGGCAGGTCACTCTTTGGTCTTGTTGTTCAGCCAAATTCTCGAAACTCCAATCTCTTCTCATTCCACTACTCCTCACCAATCTTGGTTCTGCCCTGCCTGAAAAGGGAAGATTTCCCGTACTATGATTACGGCGATGATCGGCCTTAATCTTCGCCAGAGCACTGCCTTTTGGTATCTCTTTATGCAGCGGTGCCGACATATTTCCCGACCAAGTTCTGTCGACGTTTTTGCGACTTTCTTGATATTCATTTTCTTTGAATAATTCTCTAAATGAATCTGTCCTTTGTAGAACTTGGCTGCAGGTAAGGCAATTGAGACTCATGATTGTTGTTTCTTGTATCCCAAGTAACAAAACCAAGCTCTTCTTCCCTTAGGTTGGTGAGTTGAATTGGGAAGGGATTGTGTTTATTATATAAATTATTAGACCAAAGAGGTTGAAGTGTGACATAACATGAGAGGAATGCAAGAGAGGTTTTGAAAATGAAACTGATCATAACAATATGTTTCCATGTTAGGAATTTGGTTTGAATGTTTAATCCGTAAACATAGCTTAACCATTCATCTATTTTTTATTTTTATAAGTAGATTAACCATTTATTTCTAATTGGGGGGAATATTGTTGTATTTTTATGTTTTTATGTTTTCTTGACCAATAATCTATTGGTTGTTACTATCTTGTATAACCAACATTCTAAAAGGGGTCATTTTGTCAATGCTGACTAATACGTAACATATTTTATTCTTGTTTTTTAGGCATTTTTATTCTTGTTATTTTATATTATATATTTTTTATAAAAAAATTAACACATTGTTTATGGGTGAAGGCCAAATTTAAGATATTTTGCGTTATAACAATTTTTTGTTGAAATGGGTAGGTAATTTGTCGTTATAAATTTATTAGATTGATGGCATTGACTCAAGTTTCTAAAATTGGCATACAATGTTGCTAAGTTTCTAATTTGTTGTATAGAATAATATACTAAAAAAATAATGTAAAATATTTTATCTGAATAACTGAAATTCTATAAAATTGTTTTCCATCAAATGTGAATACAAATTACATTAAGTCTATAATCGGTTGTGAGGGAAAGTTTCATAAACATTTTATTTAACAACTAATTCAAAAAAAAAAATCATTTACAGAATCTCATACTATTTGGTGTATATTTGGTTCTACTTTAAATGATTTAAAATTGATTTTAGACATATAAAACTGATTTTGACATGTTTGATTATTCTTAGATATAATTAAATTTGTTTTGAGAATTAATGTGAATTTGACGTTTGAATTTATAGTTTTTAACTTTAAATATAATCTTTTTAATTCAAATTTTGTATTTAACTCACTTTTACCAATATTCAAACATAAATTATTTTACATTCAATTTATTATTAATTAAAATCACTTTTTATAATCGTTTAACCAAACATACTTAATATATATTTAATATCACAACATATTTGTCAAAATCACGTTGATACGAATGATACATTTAATTTATGACTAATACAGAAATAGACTATTACTTAACCATGTTAAGAAGACACAATTTTTAAATAAATAAAAAAATTCTAACTAGAGTCCTTGGAGCAAGGAGATTTATTAAGAGTCTAAATGTAAACAAAATATATTGAAATTTGTATAATTCACACTTTAAAATTGTAAAAAGTGTGATTTTTTACTAAAATATTATTTTTTATTTCTCTTTTGATTTTCTTAACAAGTGCCTAGAAAAAGACATTTGTTAGCGTGGCGTTTTTTTAATAATATTTTGGCCTAATTACAGTTTTGATTTCTCTATAATTATCAATTCACGAAATTAGTTTTTTTTATATTAAAAATTGACTGTTTTGGTACTCTCATATTTTTAAATTAATAAATGATAATTTGATGTATTTTAAATAATGTGACATATAATTTTATGATATAGAACCATCTAGATGCATTAATTATTTATATATCATTAATTAAATTACAAATATGACAAATTTATGAAGTTGAAAGTTAAGTTTTTACAATGTTTTATTTTGATTTTATGAGTATTAGTCATTGAACATCATGACACATTATTTAAAGTATGTCACGTCGCTATTTTTTTGTTAAAAAATCATATAGAGAGACCAAAATTATCGATTTTTAAAATATAAAATCAATAGAAATAGAGAGATTAAAATTTTTAATTAAATTTAATAATTTTATTGGATCTCTTGCTCTCATTGTACTTTATCTATATAGTACATCCTTCTTACAATAAGTGTCATTTAAATTTTTTACACAAATGTTAAAAAAATACAATAATTAATAGGTAGAAATAAATTATTTTATCAAATTATCTATTTTAATTATTGATGAATATTTTTTATTATTATCAATGTAAAATATAATAATATTTAAAAATTATATATATAGTCATCATTAAAAGATAATATAAAAAAATAATTAAAATTATATTAAAAGTAATAAATAATATTTATTTTAAAATAATTTTTTTCAAAGTAATATTTATGCTGATATAGAAGTAGTATATAATTGAAAAAAATAGTATCATGAGCATCACTACTTTTTCTATTATAAATCAACCCATCTTGACGTGGATTAATTGCTTTAGTTGCTTTCAAAGGGTGGCATAAACTTTGTGGTCCACTTCTTTAATCAATCCTGTCAAATCAAATGTGTCATTAAATCAATCAATAAAAACAACTTTTTTTAGTATTAACAATAAAAGTAACTGATAATTTTACAGGATTATATTATATTTGTATGTTTCAGTGTTTGGTTAGTTTTTTAGGTGTTTTATTATAAAAATTAGTTTTATTTAGGTGTTTGATAATTTAATCCTTTTGTAAAAATAATTCAAATGCATTTTATTATTTATTTGAATTTAATCATTTTGTAAAAATAATTCAAATGCATTTTATTATTTATTTGAATTTAATCATTTTGTAACAATAAACTTTCTATAATTTGTCGTGTAAAGAGCTAAGTAGATTAGGATACATATCAAGACATTATTATCAGTTGCATAGTTTGCTTGTACATATTTGTTTGTTGTGATAATATAATAAATTTTTAGTGAAATATTTATAACTTTAGAATATCTTTTTACAACGGTTGTTATATTAGTAAGAGAAATATTTTAAAAAAATTAAAAAGTGTAAAATTTTAAGTTGAAAAAATTACTTATACACATTAAATTAATGAGTTGAAATAATCAAATTGATTCAAAGATGTTTAAAAAAAAAATCGTTGTTTATGATTTTCATTCGTGGTGTTCAAGTCCTTGGATGTGCTTTGGATATGTCCACTTATAATGTTTTGAATTGCCCATTTTAATGTAATTCTATTCTCTTTTTTTGGAAAAATGACCTTTTTTTTTTATTCTTCTTATTAGATTTCTCTTGTACTTTTAAATCGTAGTACGCTTTGTACTATAATTATGGAGGCATGTGTATTTGGTTGTGAAATTCAGCTAAAGGTGATAATGCCACACTGTTTTGTCAATTAAAAAATAAAGGGTAACACTTTTTGATAGCCACGGTTTGGTGGTGGTGGTAATGGCGTGCCTGCAACTCTAATTAAGTTTTGGATTGAGATGATATAAGTTATAAAATATTTAGATGTTGCTTTGGTTCATCAAATGTTTCCTTCAAAGGATGCGTGTGACTTCTTCTGGGGTCTCTTGTGTTATAAGAGATAGATTCTCTGCCAAATTACTATTCTTTCTCCCTTAAATATAAATAAATATAGATCAACGAAAAATAATAATAAATTTCAATCAACAAAAAATAATGTATTTGATCTAAAGTTTAAATTAAATACATTAATTTAATTTTATTAATTTAAAAATATTTATATTTAAAATTAGGTGGAGGATTCAATGTATTTTCACTTATTGTTTAATTGTTAAAATATGATCTCTCGGTCTCAAAATAAATGATTCACTTATGTACAAGATGATATTTTAATATAATATATTATTATTTTTAATTGTATTTTTTAATTAATATTATATATATCGTCCTTAATTTAATATATATACTTTTCTTTTATAGAAGAGAGGTTAAATACCACTATAAACTCAAACAATTGTGAGATCTATGATTTGATCACGGTGTTCAATTTAACAATGTCGATATCTGTGAATTGAACTAGAATTTAAAGATTCGATTTAATATATTATATTTTGCACAAAAAGTAATATTGAATACACCAATATCTAACAAAAATAATTTGTTAAAAGTATTATTCTCTAAGTCTTTCTTTTAAATATTTGTCTTAATTTATGTAAAATGATCAAATAAGTCATTAATTGTGAGATAAATATAATACTACGTTTTAATTGAGTTTGAAAGAATTGAGACATAAAAAATAAAAAAAATTAGGCCATAGTATAAATCTACCGTACATACTAGATTTAATCTAATGGATAAATAATAAAATTATTAGATCAGATATTGGATTTAAATTTAAAATTTACAACTATGTATAATTTATTTATCATTTTATTTTAATAATAATAATAATAATAATAATAATAATAATAATAATAATAATAATAATAATTAAAAAAATTACCGTAAGTCAATTCACCCTCTTTATTCTTTGGTTAATTTCATTCAATGCATGCATTTATTTATACACATAATTCTCAACAACATAAATATATGGAAGACATTCTGTACTTTTTAGGTGCCGGGTATATATAGCCACTTTTAGCTTATCATTCAAACATGTATTCAAACTTCTAGGCTGACATATATAAAATTTGAACTATTAAACATGTATAAAATTGTACTTTAAATAAAGGATAACTATAACATCATAATATTCTGTAGTTTTTGATAAAAATCTATTTTTATAAATAACTAAGTGATTATTTAACTATTCACTTCTTATCTCTAATTCTTTATAATATTTATTTAATAAATATTAATTAATCAATATCATTTTATCAAATGCATACAAACGTTTTTTTTAAATTTAAATAAATTATACAAAGATATTTTTTTTATTAAGAAACAACTGACACTTGTGTATGACAATAATTCAACTTTTAAAATTATCAATCAATTACTTGATAGAATAATTGAATTTAAAAATAATGTAACTTAGTAATTTTTTATATTTTGTTGTGTAAATTTTAATTTCAAATGAGTGGATGATATTAATTAATTAATAAAATTATATATATATATATATATATATATATATTTCAAATTAAATGAAAAATAAATTAAAGAGAACTCCAAACCCCACTAGACCCAACATAGAGTTGTCTATGCATGTATTCCACTAATAAAATAATAAGTTAGTTCTTTTTTATAAAGATAATTTGGTCAACAAAAATGATTTATTTGATTTATATTTATTAATCAAATATATCAGTTTTATTAATTCAACTATCTCTTATAAAAAAAACACATAGATAATAATAATTAACAACTAATATTATTTGAGTTATTAAAGAAAATATGATCATAAAATTTTAAAATATAATTAAAGAATATTTAAAAAAAATTACTCATATGATTCAAAGTTTAAATTAAATATATTAATTTTCTTAATATTACTTCTATTTATATTTTATTTCATATGGAGTAATGGATAGTTTTGGTGAATCAATATGGAATATAGGATATATAACAATGTACATTCCTCCCATAAAAAACGAAAAAGAATGTACATTCCTTCCATCTAGGACTTGGTCTTATTTTAATTATATTTGTTCCTATTGTAATATTTAATGTGCAGCCACTTTGTCCATATTACAAGCATAAGAAGAACTACTCTTTGTTGGGTTCAGCTTACTCTTATTCATAATGTATCTGTAACTTTGTTGTTAAGATTTTCAATACTTAATTAACAAAAGAGAAAATTTTAAACTACTATAGAAAAAGGGAAAAAGAGTTAAACTCCTTAAAATATTAAACATGGTACTAGTACAAATTTGGATAATCTTATGTTGAAATTATTTTACAACTTGAGAGTTCTAATGAGTTTTAATGGTGAGATCACTGACATGCTTCATCTTAGATTCTAACATGAGAGAATTTAAATCTGATTTAATATATTTTAATCTCATCATATTCATTGATTACTTCTCATGTTTCATAAAAAATATCTCATTTATACTTTTTCTTTGTCTCAAAATAATTATCACTTTAGAATATCAATGTGACATTTATACATTTTTTTCACTTATATACATTTATTTATTATTTCATTTCACTTAACTACTCAATTAACTACAATAAGTATTTATGTAAATGATATTAACTTTACCGTTGAAATCAATATAATTAATTATTTTTTTAATAACTGACTCAAATATAACATTTAATTTGGAACTAAGGGAGTACTAAAATGGAGAGAAAAACTAAGCTTTTAGCACTAGGTAATATTAAAAAATAAATAAAAGATACAAAGTGAGGCAAAAGGCAACAATCAAAATCAAACACATCAAGAGAATCTATAACTCCTATAAGATAAAAGGAGGAATAACATTCCACCAAACAAAATTGTGGTTGGAAATACCAAAACTGACCAATAAGTCTGCGCAAGAATTTCCGTCCCTAAAAATATGCGAACAATGAAACTTCATTTGAAAGGTACGATGAATACAATTTTTTCATCTATTTTGAAGTCCCAAGAGATAAGACGAGAGTTTGGGAAATCAACAACTAAACTTGAATCGCATTCTAACCAAAGGTTATGTCACTATTTATCAAAAGCTATCTCAATTGTCAATATGGAGCCCATAAGCTTCGCAAATAGGACATTTAGAGTACTTAGAGGCATTGCAAAACACTCAAGAGAAGCGGCGCTGCAATCTTTCAACATACCACCACATTGGAGTTGAATTGCCTACAAAGTGTTTTTTTTTAAATACCCTAGTGGTTAGACTAGGCATCTTAAATGTGAGAAGTGAGATATTCTGAATTCGAACTCAGATTCATGCATATCTAAGTACTTTCAGTTACCAATTAAGTTGTATTTATAGGACGTCTACAAAGTATTTTATACTCTTTTGTATTTGGTACTGAGAACTCTAGATTTGTAATAGGTTTGAGTAGTGTTGTATTCTCTTTTAATATAGGCAAAAATATATATTTAATTTTTAAAGTTTAGCTCAATTTTCACTTATGTTTTTTAAGTTCATTTTTTCAATTCACTCTTTTAAGTTACATTTTTGTACATCATTAGCTTTTATGAATTAATAAATTGCGTATGCAGTTCTTTTAAGTGTAAAAATCTTCTCGAATTATTGTCATGAAATGTTAAGATCATCGAAACATCACAACAAATTGACTATGCAAACTACTTTGCATATGAAGAAAGTTAAAGACATTAATCATGTCGATAGACTTTGTTACCTTATTTTTAAGGCTATACACATGTTTAAATTGTTGTAAAGAAAATCAAGAAATATATACCATTTATAAGATTTGATGAATATTTTCTGAAGTGTAAATGACATATTTTTGCAGCGTATGATAGAGTTTCAAATGATCAAAAAATTTAAATTAAACTAATTATTGTTAAAATTAAGATAAAAAACACTAACTATGAAAACAAATTATAACTTAAAAACAAAATCATAATAAAATAAATTTAAAGACAAAAGTGAAACCAAACTTAAAGAACTATCGAGTATTTTTGTCTTTTAACATATTTTAATTATTAAAAAGACGTCTAATTGTGGGAACTTTTTGTTATTTTGGATATTTAATATATTGAAATTTGATGATGGAGATTGCTTATCTCTTAACACATCTATTGATAGCTACGGCTATCTACTTGCCATTTTTGCTCCATCATCACGTAGTTGTTCATTCTATATTTGTATTTTGTCAACAAAAAATGTAGTACATATACATTGTATATACACTTGCTTTGAACTTTTTCTTTTTTTACAACCAATTGAACTTAAAAAGTGAATTAAAATAATCACTGCGCATTGTTTTTCTTTGGCAGCTAGCCTATCACAACTCAAAAATAATCACTGTCATTTATATAATGGAGGAATGGAGGATATAGATTAATTTTACTAGCTCCAATTGTGTAGATTAATTCCTCAAAATAGATAACACTACATGGTCAACAAAATTGTGTCTCAAAAGTTTTAATGCAGTTGCATTTCAATGATTGTATTTGAGTTTGGAGATCATTAAGTATTAATTATAAAGAGACTTTTGTCAACAACAAAAGAAAAAGTAAAAAGAGATTCAAATTTTTTTTTTTAATTCAATTTTACAATTCTTATTAAAAAATCATAAAATCAAAAGTCCAATTGTTTTATTTTTTTAATAATAATCGTGTTATCCAACCCACTCTTTCAAATAGATAGATGAATAGTTCAATTAATTTGAGTTAAGAATTAAAGAATTAGAAGACTCGTGTTCAAATTTCGAAAAAGATAAAAAAATACTAATATAGTAATTAATGTTTAAAAAAAATACTAACATAATAATTAATGTTTAAATATGTTTTTGGTTCTTACGGTTATAACATTTTTTTATTTTGATCCTTATAAGTTTTTTGTTTGATTAACATACCGACAAATATGATTTTATTTTAAAATAGGTATTTTATAAAAAAAAAAATATTACAAAAATTATAACACCGTTAAAATATAACAATTTTTTAACTCAAAAAAGTCCAAATATATTAAATTATAATTTTTTTAACCTAAAATTAATCTCAAAAGTTTCGATTTTCTTCTCTAAAAAATCTAAATCGCGTATTCTTCTTCGTTTCAGTCATCTTTCTCATCATAATTCTCATCACCATCATCAACATCTTCATCCATTTGAGATTCATCACCGTATTCAAATTCATCTTTACCATAATTTCTTCGTCTGATGGTACTTATTAAACAATGGTAGATTCTATAATTGATTCTATAATCAGAGTTTTTCTTCTTGGAGTAGAGATTAAGAGATTTTTTGGAAGTATATAGAAAAGTTCAAAAGTGGGAGTAAAATTTGGTTGCAGAAAGAGGAGGAGCAAAGAAAAAAGTCCAAGTCTTAGTCCTAATAATGGTAAGGGATGATGAATGAATTCGTCGTGGTGAGAAAATTGAACTTTTAATCAAATTCATTTTTCTTTAATTTAATTTTTTTTTTAAATAATATTTAAACATTTGAGATTAATTTTAGATTACAAAAAATTATAATTTAATTATATTTAAATTTTTTTTATTTAAATAATTAATTACTGAATTTGGCCTTTAAGAAAACAAAACAAAAAAAACTACTCCTTTAAAATATACCCTCTACATATTCATAGAAGCTGCAAAATTCCTCTCATGAAAGTTAAAACAAACCATTTTCTTTGTCCTGTTTCTTTCATCTCCTGATGATTTTGCATAATGCATTCCAGGGTGTGTTTGTTTGTTTGGTAAATGCTGGATGGATAATTTGGCTCGAACAACCTTCTATAATTGAGGCCATGCACTAGGTTGGCATTAGAAAGCTTTCAACATCCTCTGACTTTGTTAGGAAATGTAAGGAGAAAGTGGATTTCATTTCTCCTCCCCCAATACAAGCAAAGGGACCAATCAATATCAATTATACACCCCACATGGGTAGTTATGGCAATGTTATCTTCCTTTTTTTAGATGATTATAATATTATATTACTCTTTTCATTTTTTTTATTTGATTTTCATGATAATGAAATCTTAGTAATTTAAAGTTTAATCGAAGATAAATAAAATCTAACAAAAAAATATTTTATTTAAGATTCGAATTTATATTATTTCAAACATTTCGTTCGAAACTAAATTTCATTAACCACATATCCAGTTGGTTTATTTTTTTAGAATTTAATTAGACAATTCCGTAGTTATACTACCTACGGCAGAATGGTATGGTAAATGAACTAAATTCAAACATAGCTGCATTACAATGACCGAGGCAACATCAAAGATTTTAATATATTTAGAAGTTTTTATCATTACGTGCACATAGTTTTTGTCCAAATCTATTAATATCCACAATATTTCTATAATGACAAAAAAATCCAGTTGCGTAGCTAATAGAGTAGGTAAATGCATTCAAAGATAACCTATTAACCTCCATTTATAACAATTTAATATAGCTGCATAATAAGTTTGGTAAACTCATAAAAACCAGCATCAGTTACCTGTTATTTTCAATGGAACTTAAAGAGAAAGAACCACCCTTTGTGTCTTTTGCCAATGGGGGAATGCTGGCTCATGTCTGCATGTTGGTACATTAGCAGTGATTTATATTCCATAAACACGTATACAAATTCATAGTTCACAAACAAGTTTGAAGTTTGAACTACAGTTGTATTCAATTCAATACCCTGTTTTTTTCCACCTTAATCTCACCATGCATTTCAGAAGACATTTTCATTGTCAAAGTTGGCACTTTGTAGGGTCATAACTTTACACTCACTAGTTGGAAATAGTACCTCAACAGGAAGTCTAAATGCATGAATGAAATGATTGTGACTTTAGCAGAATCACAATATGCCACTGTTATTTTAATAAAAGTTACACTTTAAAGCTTCATGAAATCACTATATTACAATGATTTCGTCAAACTCACCGTTAATCCAAACATCTTAATAGAGTGAAGATGTCAAAAAGAACGTGGAAATGTAGCAAGCCAAAGTCGTAGACACAAGACACTGAAAAGGAGTCAATCACCAATAACATAAAAGATAAAGAAAGGAGGAAATTATTTTCTGTTGGTATGCATTTTTCACATGGCTCAAACACTAAAAGTTTGGTTCCCAACCCACAACAAGGGATCAACTTCATTACAGAAAAACCAAACCTTTTACTATGATATATCAGACAGCCAGTACACGACAGAGATTAAAAAATATTATCTCCTTTGAATAAGCAACAATACAATTACAATCCAACAAGGTACAAAGTGCAATTGCATATGAAGAAAACAAAATCCCAGAAATGAATCCAACACACTCACTTGCATAACTAAATCCCTGATAATAATTTGAAGAATAATAATAACATTCAGAATTTTCACCATGTTACCTATTTATGAGATTGAGAATCATACATACATTCATATTTATATACACACACCGGCACGCATGCACAATCTTACAGATGAAAATACACCTAGTTTTAATTTTACTTCATCAAAACTAGCTCTATGAGAACACTATCCCTAGTAAGTTTTAGTTCTATTATTACACCATCTTAATACAACTTAACTTCCCAAATTAAATTACCTCAAAATTCATACTAAGCTACCAAAAACAAAAACACTAGTACTAGTTTACAAAGATAGCTACCAGGAATCCATAAAATATCCTAGAGGCCAACAACTTTGGAGGAATGAGAAATCACAGACATAACATTCCCAATTTCTCATTGCAGCAAATTTGCAGACTCATGAAACACCCCCAACTTTAGATGACAATGCTGCCCTAAGCTGCTCCTGGGTGTAAAATCGACCCCCCATCTTCACTGTTGCTTGTTGTATCATCAAATCATTCACCACTGACACACTGGCATGGTGCACTTCAAGGTCAAGCTCCATCAACGCTGCCATCAACCTCGCTGCAGGGTGGTTTTTCTTACTGCATTGGATTCTTATCATTGCATCCCAACCTATAATCTTCACGTCGATATCCAAATTGATTAAAGCTTTATTCGAAGAGGGTTTATTGTGTAATGGTTGTGGTTGTGATGGATTAGACGAGTTTTCATTAATTTTCTGAAGCTCCTTCTTCACTTCATCAATTTCCTTTTCTAATACATCTTTATCAGATTCCGTTTTCTGAAGCTTTGTTTTGAGTTCAGTAATGTAAGATATAGCATCTCCCAAAAGCGAAGCTTTATCCATCTTTGAAACATTAGGAACAACTGCACGAAGAGCATAGAATCTCTGATTCAATTTCTCTCTTCTTTGTCTCTCAGCTTCAACATGATTCAATGGTTCCTCCCTTCCATTCGCCGGCTTCCTCCCTCTCTTCCTCGGCCGTTTTTCAGGCTCCACCATGCGGCTGCTATCCACCTCTTTCACCACCGAAGCCTCCAGATCCGAATGGTCCGAATCACCACCACCACCTGTACCACCAGAAAATTTCAAATTCGACCCGGCTGGTGGAACAATCACACCGGAAGTAAAAGAAAGCATTCCGTCATCGTTGTTACTTCCTCTCGAATTTGGGGATCTCTTCTTTCCATTTCCATTATTGTTGTTCTCCTCAGCAACGGAAACTAACTGCGATTGACCGGAGAAGAAATTCGAATTCGAATTTCCATTATTAGCAACATAAGAACTCTTTTTACTATCACCAAAACTCAGAATCTCACCAGATTCTGGCTTCAATAAACGTTGATGTTGCTGATTGTTATTGTTATTGTTATTACTCGCACCGTATTCTAAAACATTCATTTCCTTAGAAAAGAAACTTTGATTCTGCTTCTGTGAAACATGAACAGCACCAGGAACTTCCGTTAAAGTACTTGAACCATGAGTTTCAAACTGTAACGTCTTTGTAACATTATTGTGACTTGGAATTGAAATTGAAGTGTTCGTTGTTGTTGTTGTTGTTACTGCAAGAGAATTATTATCAACGGAATCTCTAGTTTCAGGATCGTTAAGCCAAATCGAAGAAGGGTCGTTCTCACCTTGATGAGCAATTGTAGAAGAACCTAACCCTAACTGCCACGCAGATCCTAATTCAAAGCTATTGTTGAAATTGAATAACATCTTCACTTTATTCATGAGATCGTTGTTTTGATAAATCAATTCAGTGGATCCAAGCTCCAACACGCCGTTCGCCGACGGTATACAAGCTAGCGTTTGTAAGCCGAGTTCCTGTCCCTCTCTCGCTCTCTCGAAAGGCGAGACGGCGAGATTCTCGCCGCCAGTTAACCACACCGGAGTTGAGTTAAAATAAGTTTGTCCGGGAAGTCCACTTCCGTTGACGAAAGACTGTGTCATGGAAACTAAAAAGAACCACTCGGTGTCGGTGACTTCTTCATCGACGGCGGAATCGTCCGGCGTTGGATTACCAGATATTAGAGAATTAAGTTCACGGAGAACTTTTCTACGGTGTTCTTGTTCAGCGGGTGAAGTAGCTTTTGTTTTTGATTTTGCTTTTGTTTTGTCTTCTTCACCTTTATAGTAACCGTCACCCCAACCAAGAGAGGTACCGGAATAGTCATACGAAGGTTGCCAGAAGATAGCGTAAGTCCACGTTTCCGTTGCCCCTTCAATTAACGCTTGAAGTCTTTGTTGGAGTGTGTCTTGACTGAATCCAGTAGTTGATTGCGGCGGCTGTGGCGGCGGCACCGGTGGCCACATGGAGGATAAATCGGAGGAGGTCATAAAAGCCTCCATTACTGATGAGTTGTCGTCAGTCCACAGATTCATTATTAGTAAATTTAAGTGAAATGAAATGGAAATTTTATTAAAATTTGAGGGTTAAATTAGGAAGAAAGAGAAGAATATAAAACAAGATGACAACCTCACGCAGACCACACCGTGTGGTGGTGATATTAGATTGGAAGAGAGAGAGAGTGTGTGAAGGGGACAAATGAGAAATGATGATTTTGGATTTGGAATTAATGTGAATTGCATTTAGGTTGAATTTGAGAGCGATAGTAGTAATGAGGATTCCATGAAAGCCAATTTATTAACTTTGCACAAAACATCCGTTCCATGTAAAAGGTTTAATAATCAATTATTTTTCATTCAATATTAATATAGAATTAGTTTACACACGGTACATACTTAATAATTTATCTTTCTATAGTATTTCTACCCAAAAAATCTATCAATAATATAGTAGTATGATTTTATGTTATGACTGTTAGGTATCTAATTTGCTTCCTTTTTCTCCCTTTCACTTAATTCTCTTAATTACTATATACGACTTTAAATATAAAATTGCTTCATCCCTACACCAAAAATAAAATAAAAATCCCTTTCATTAATATACAAAAAAAATTAATTAAATATATCTATAATATACATTATTTATTTAAAATTATTAAGAGAGATAATAAATGATTTTCTTTTCATTGAATTATAATTATTTTTATGAAAAGGTAATTAATTTATTTTGTAATTTAAAAAAATCTTATAAAAAATCTCAAGAGGATTCTATATGTAGTAAGGAAATTAGTTGTTTCTTTTTACTAAAATAAATATATTATTTCATTTAAATTGATATATAGAATCCACATAATACAAATTTAATGTTATAAAAAATAAAAGAATAAATATATAAATAAATTTAAAATATTTATATTAATAACATAATATAATAATATACTTATAAATATAATAAAATACAAATATCTAAACTATTAATGGTTCTAAATCTATAATATTGAAAACGTTAAAATAAGTGTTTGAATTTGTAATGGTTAAAATTATTTTATTAATTTCAATCAGACAAACATTGTAAAATGAGAAAATTAAATATTATTATACTAAAACAACGTTGCATTTAAATAATAAAATAAAAAATAAATTGGTGTAAAAATTGTTTATTTAAATAAAATGAGAAAGAAAGGCAACTTGAAATGATGATTCTGAATTAAAAATACTCATAAATCATCTCATTCTTTTTAAATGCTTAGTCATCCCTTTTAATGAATGAAGAGGAGATAATCTATATTTTCTCAAGACGCGGCGATCGAAAATTGGCAAGTCCATGCCACTCTTAATTACTAGTTAGGAAGATAGATGTTTATTTGAAATAATCATAGTCGTTTTCAATGTATTTTAATGTATGATTTTAATTTTGACTTTTGGTGTACTAACAAGTGTAAAAAGGATATTACACTATCGACATGCATTTTTTTTAACTGAGGTGGTTAAAATCTCTTTTAAGCGTTTCATATATGTAATTTTTTTTTAATTCATTAAAATTATAAACATATTTTAAAATATATATTTTTAATAATTTTATAGGTAAGAGTGATTAGCAAAAAATAAAGACTAAATTAAATAATTAAATAATTAAAATTTATATTTAAAGATTTTAATGTTTAATAAAAGATAGATTTATATTTTTTATTTTTATTTTAATATATGGATATACATTTTCAATGTATATTACACTGAAATTCAATATAAATTACTCATTTTCACAAGTCTTACCATAAAATTAAGTATATAGAATGGTGTGATGGGGTGGAATTTTTGAATTTTATTGGACACCAAGACACGTCCCCTTTTCTGGTAATATATTCAATGTTTTTTCTTTTTTAAAGAAGAAAAAATAAATCAATTAATTTTTTATGAAAAAATTTCTAAGAAAAGTACAAGAAAATTTAGTTGAATAATTATCTTTATGATAGCATGATAGAATATGTAAAATTTTCATATCAAATAATGTAAAAGTAAATAATAAAAATAATTTTTATATTGATATATAAGAAAGACAATTACAATAATAAGTATCATAAAATTTATATATTTAAATTAGAATAATTAATTTTTAACTAAAATAAATAATTTATAGCTAACATATAACTAAAATAACTAACTTATAATTAATTTTAAATCTCTAATATTGATATTGGCCACATAATATGTTGCATCCTGTGGTTTCTCTCTATGAACCACTCACATGGTGCCTTAATGTCACACCTATATGTTGGAGCTATGAGGAGTTTTTATAGTATATTTTGGTGAAGCATAAAGATCTTGCTTTATGCCTCTCACTTGGGCCGACCTTGTATATACATCATTTATTCCACAATAAATGTCGTATTAACAAAAAAAAGTTATTCTAAAGTAATTATCACTATAATTTTTAATGCGTTGTTAATTGCTTTATTTTTTAATAATTATACTCTTAAATTATTTTTGTATACATTATTCTCAAATTATTTTTCTTCACTTTGTATTTATAATAAATAAAATAAATTTATAATTACTATAAATAATTTAATAAAATTTATATTTTATTTTTTATATTTACCATCATTTATTAATTTATGTAAAATATCAAATATAATAATTTATGTAAAATAATCAAATACAATATAATATTATATTGCAATTGATGGAGTAATCAATTGGGGGAGCCACTCATAAGTTAATGGGGCCATACCCCACAAATTTTTTATTTTAAAATTAGTAAGAATACATTTTTTTTTGGTTTAATACACTTTTACAAATTTTCCCCAATAAAAAATACATGTTGTTTTACCACTTTTTTTTTTCAATTTTCTTTCACTTACCCTGGTGTTATTTTTCTCTTAAATATTCACACACTCCCACTTTTTTTTTCATACTTTTTATCTTAGCTAAAATATGATATTAGTCCCTTGTTTTAAATATTATAGATTATTTTTATCTGTATTACTATAATATTTTGTGTAAAATTTAAAATTGGAATTTGAAATAAAAGAAAATAACAAATTTATTTAATCATTTAAAACAAAAAATTACAGTTTAATTTTATACATTTTCAAATATCAATTTAATTAGTCTTTGGTGACGATTATGATGCCACTTAAAATTATTAAAAATGACAAATATATAACTCACATTTAAGATTTTTATGACCAAATTATTATATTTTTTTATATTTTATTTTGGAGATAGTAAACCATCATTTTTTTTTTAAGAATGGCTTGGGTCCTTATGTTATATGTATTTGTTTTTTGAAAATATTATACTTATATTCTTTCTCCCAATTAACAATATTTTTGGGAAGCTTTATTTGATAAAAATTCCATTATACATTTCCATTAGCATTTAGGCTGTTTTAGACTTTTAGGTATGTGATACCCCTTTTTTGCTGAAGGTATGAGATACTCCTTCATGTATTGAGTATGTGAGTATCATATTTGCAAAATAAAATTATTTAAAAAGTAACAGCCGCCTCTCTCTTCTCTTTGTTTTATTATTATTATTTTTTATGTAAGAAAAGTGTTTTATGGTTAAATTTTTTTCTACTGAAATTGTTCATTTAAATTATTTTTTTATTCATTTTCTGTATCGAAATAAATAATTTTTATATATATTTTAGTTTTTTTTATTTATGATTTGTTGTATTATTATGACGTTTTTTGATTTTTTTTTATTTTGATTTATTATTTTAGTTTCTTATTTTGTTGTGTTATTTGTTTAATTTTAGCCTAACAGTTGATTCAATGCAAATTAAATCATTGATTTTAGCATATCCAATATTACAACTTCAGATATATGAATCCTTCTCGCACTTCAATTTCATCCTATTTATAAATTTTATTATATTTATAGTCATTTAATTTTTGAATATTGTGAGTTTATTCGTAAATTTATCATTTTTGTTTTTATCAACCTTAAATTATATTAGTGATCGATATAATTATCAATTTAAATAAATAAATATCATTTTTAATAATAAAAAATTAAATCTACTATCGAAAGTAATATATTAATAATTTTATATGAAAGATAAATAATGCCACGTATATATAATATTTTGACCAAAAACAATTTGTTTTAGACATTTGACGCTACTTTTGTTAAAAATAATAATATTTGATACTTATGAATTTAAACTCGTCGGTCAAAATTACTTGTTATTTTATGAAATTATCAAAGTGCAAGTTACAAATCTCACAAAAAATATATCAAATAAAATTAATTTACAAACAAATTAAAATTAACATATAGTATGATTGGAAGAAACAAATTGTGCTTGCGAGATGATGGCGGTCCACGTACCCCGCCAAGATACCACTTGCGTTAAAATGGACATATTTTGTCCTTCTAATACTGTGCTTATGATGTCACCTATTTTACTCTAAAAATACTGCTTAGTGCTAATCATATAGTGTGCATGAGGTTAACATATTGCCACGGTACATTATGGGCCTATCTACAATAGGCGATGTTTCTCTTCATAAATAACTAAACACCGTGCTATGCCAATTAGGCATTTTTATTGTTGCCCATAAAATAATGGTGCGTATAAAAAAGGGTGTTAGAAATCAACATTGTTGAAATGTAATGATATAAAATTATTTTTTAGATTTATTTAATAATTTTTTTTAGATATTGGGTTGAAAGAAATAGTACTTATTGAATATTATGATTAAAAAATTATAAGACACAATACCCATTTGAACTCTCGAAATGGTGAGTTCTATTGTAAATGTTCTTATAAAATTAATTGCTTTTTTATGATGATATGATGAACTTTGATCTCCTCTTTATGAAATATATAGATATAGATATTGTTGAAAGTAAAGTAACGTACGTTTTCCTAGTTTTTATCATAAATTTTTTAATATTAGTTTATAAATCTAATGATTATAGTAGTTTGTATAAACAAAATAAAATGTAGGATAAGACCTTTAAAATCAATTATAGTATTAACCATTATGTTTTCCCTAATACAGACGGGTCCAAACATATATAGACTTCATTCAAACGACTGTAACCAATTTCTATGTTTTCAATTAATTGCTTCATAGCATCTATGGTCAAGTTGTAATATAAGATCCAACCCTCTTTAAAATCTGCCTTTGAAACTCCGTCCATCGCCGCATCATTTTCTTTTTACTAAAAATAATATATTTATAAATTTAAATAGATACAAATTATATTGATCCACACCATCATAATTTAAAATTGTTAAAATTAAAAATGATAAATATATAAATAAATTCACAATATTTAAGTTAATAGTATAAAACATCGTCTACAAATATAAAAATTGAAGTGTTTGAAATACTCATGTTACAGAGTTAAAACGATGACGACGTCAAAATAATTAATTGAATTTGTACTTGATTGAAGCTGATATTTCTATTTAAACCAAATAACATACAGCAAGACATAAAATCAAAAAGTTGCACCTAAACAATGAACAAACACAATGTCATACTAAGACGACGAAAAAACACAGTATAATTAAATATGTATAAAGAAACACTTATTTAAATAAATAATAATAATAAATAATTTTAGAGAATAACTTCGGACCAAACTCTAAACCACCCCTCAGAGCTGAGGCGACCATGAGAAAAATTTACTTTTCATTGATGCATCATTATGTAATACTAAATTGACTGTCATCACGAGTTAATTCGAAGGGGAGAAGTTTTTTTCCAAGTGAATTGGTAAATTGATCCTTGAAATTTGTAAGTGTCGATCAAATTGATCTCTGAATTTTACAAATTGACAAATACATCCATAAAATTATAAAATACCAACTAAAATAATTTATATTTAAACTTTTAATCGTTAAATATTATGATGTGACATGTTTATTGAATATATGACACCTCTACGTGAATCTTATATCAATGTCATCACAAAATAAACTAATTTTTCTATGAAATTTAAACTGTTTATGATATAATTTGTCAATAATTAGTTCATGCATAATTACTGATAACTCTTGATCATATGCATATTTTCCCACTATTTTAGTCTTATTTATCTTCAATCATTAGTTAAATTAAGGAGTTATTTGATATATTTTGTTAATTTTATTTATTTGATTTAATAAAATATTTATGTTCTTATTTCCTTGATTAAGTAGAGATTTTTCGGAGTTTTGCGTTGTTACTTTGTTTTAGTGCAGTGCTGAATTTTTGTGAGAAATCAACATGACCTATGTAGAGCATTTCAGCCATATTTGGAGTTGTAGATATCTAATTGGAGTCAAACCAAGTGAAAATGAAAGCTAAGATCCATAGCTACAATTTTCATGAAGACACCGGAACCAAATTCAGACTCGAAAGAGGAGAAAAATGCAATATACGTCAGATAATAGATGTTGTGCGTCTGAAGCGTGCCAGTCGTGCCTGAGGCGCGTTTCCTGCCATTCAGTACTGCCAAGGCGCGCCTGAAGCGCGTTTTCTGTGCCTGGGGCGCATGTCCGGACCAGTAACAATGTCCATGCGCGCCTGGAGCGCGTTTCCTGCGCCTGGGGCGTGCGACGCGCATCAGCAACCATAAAAATCCAATTTTTCACTGTTTTAGGGATCTTTTTGACTCTTGGGAAGTTAGAAGACTTGTGCCCTAACATAGAAACGCTTATTTAAATAAATAATAATAACAAATAATTTTAGAGAATAATTTCGGACCAAACTCTAAACCACCCCTCAGAGCTGAGGCGGCCGTGAGAAAAATTTACTTTTCATTGATGCATCATTATGTAATACTAAATTGGCTGTCACCACGAGTTAATTCGAGGGGGAGAAGTTTTTTTCCAAGTGAATTGGTAAATTGATCCTTGAAATTTGTAAGTGTCGATCAAATTGATCTCTGAATTTTACAAATTGACAAATACATCCATAAAATTATAAAATACCAATTAAAATAATTTATATTTAAACTTTTAATCGTTAAATACTATGATGTGACATGTTTATTGAATATATGACACCTCTACGTGGATCTTATATCAATGTCATCACAAAATAAACTAATTTTTCTATGAAATTTAAACTTTTTATGATATAATTTGTCAATAATTAGTTCATGCATAATTACACACAATTACAATTACTCACAAGTTTGTCTTTGAGATAACAATTTCGTTAGTAAATTTGTCATCGAGAAAATGACATTGATGTGAAATCAACATTGATAAATCACATATTCGGTTAGAATGTCACATCAAAATATATAGCAATAAAAATTTATTGATGGAATATTTTAATCAATATTTTACAATTTCAATGATATTTTTATTAATTTATAAAATTTAGAGATTAATTTAATCATTTACAATTTTATGGATTAATTTGTCTATTGACTTTTTATTTTTATGAGAGGAGGGGGAGAAGCATTGGGGTTCGTTGTTTTAGTTAAAACAACTAGATCATATGGCAATTGGCAACTAAGTTGAAGAAGACAACGAGTTAAATCATATGACGATAAGTTTTTGACATATTTTAAATTAAAAAATGGTCAATTCTACCATAAACAAGTACTTTAAAATTATTCAAATATTTCAACTACGATAGATATACTTTTATGAAAATAGATGATAAAGATTCTTATTATTCACAATTAAAACAATTAGAATAGAAAATGTTGTTACTTATTACACAAGTACATCACAATGCAAGTTAACTAACTAATTGTTAAAACTGACTAACTAACTAACTAATCGAGACTAACTGGCTGCAAGCCGATATAGTAGATAGGCCCAAATCAACGATTAAGGCTCTATTAAATTTGAAATACAAAACAATAAAAATAATGAATTGATTTATGTTTATTCGATAAAATAAAAGAAAAATATAATTCCTTCAACATTAAATTCGTCAAATCAATATCAATCAAGTCATTGTATGAACTGTAAATTAAGACTATAATCACTGTAAACTTATATTTTTAATAAAATAGTTGAACAAATTTTAAACACTTATTTGTACATATAGACAAAATTTATCTCGATGTTCTTTATGTTTCAAGAAAGTAACAGTTTAATTATTTATGTTTTTTTTGTAACACAAAAATCTTTAAGTTTATATTAGTTTATGTTTAAATCATTTAAATTTCTACTTTCCCAATTTAGTTTTTTAAGTTACATCATGTTTGGATCTTTAGTCTTTTGTCTCACTTTAAATAACAACTAGTGCAATTGAAAATATCTTATCATTAGAAACTTTATCAAACTTGCAACAATAAATAACTCATTTAACCATTTAGAAAACAATTATCAAACTTTATAAAGGAACTATATTTTTTGATTTTTCAACAATCATTTAAACACACATATAATATTTAAAAACTTCGTAATAAAATATTATTCACATAATCAATATCATTAATTTTATTCACTTGTACATTAATTTAGATAGACAACTTATTACACTATTCATATTATATCTTAATAGTAATTTTAAAAAAAATCAAATTTAGTGAATTATATGTGTAGTTTAATATAATTTAAAAGTTAATGATAAAAGCAAAATATAATTCAAATAATTAAATCAAAAAAATTAAAAGATCTACACATAAACTAAACTTAAAATGATCTAAACGCTACCAAAATAAAAACTTAAAAAGATCAAATTGTAGATCGAAGTTCTATCAATTTCTTAAAATGAATAAAAAGTACAATTTTTATAGTTATTTGTGTATAACACAATTAAATATATAATTTATATCACATGTTTTCAAAAATACATGTAAATATACACACAAAATTATAGTAATAAAATATATAAATAAATTAAAAATTAAAGAATATTTTAACTTTAAATTATTACCTTCATAAAATATAAAAAATCTCAAAATATATATTATCTTAACTATACGTTGCGTTAATTCATCAAAACAATCATAAAAAGTAATAAGAATGTAAGAAAGACACAATCGAATCCGAATCTAGCAAGGAGTAACCAGCCACAAATGAAAACAATGGGTGTGAGGGGAAGAAGACAAAAGGTGGCAACGTGTCACAAAGTGTGAGGTCACAATCGTCAAATACATGATTATTATATAATGGATTAAAGAACCCAATCATTTATTTGCTTTCCTTTATCACACAAACACAACACAACACAACGCAAAAAGAAGGGCACGTGATTCATGTTTTGCTACTCTCTTTTTCTTTTTTAATCCAAGCCTCTACACGGACGGTCTTATGCGATCATCACTAAAAATGCTAAGTGTTTTTAACTTTGGACGTGCCATTGAATCTAGACTTAGTAGTTTTTTTTGGAAAGGTAAAAATTCATTCAAAAAGCCACTTACTTCTGTTACGTTAGGTGGAGCATAATGTTACATTCTTATCTATACAAGTGAAAAGTAACAATCACCCTAAAAATAATGTTAATAATATACTTTTAAATATATATTTTTTAATATATATTATTTGATTGATTAAAATTCATATAAATCTCATTAAATTAAAAAGATTTTATATGTATTTCGTCGTAAATTTTAACTAATTAAATAATATATTTTAAAAAAATACTGATATATTTTTTCGAATGTATTGTTAATACTATTCGTCGTACTCATTGATGTAACATAATCTCTGCATTACAACCCTTCCACTTAATAATACCCCAACCACTGTTAATACAAGTCCACTTCTCAACACATTATGATGACACATACATTATTAACTTTAGAGTTTGAGTACGTGAAAAATACATGAAATTTGATTAAGAATGATTTTAATTAATATTTGAATTTTACTGAATGATTTGTACCTCATTGAAATTTATTATAAGCAATTGATTTTGTTATTTACTAGACAATTAAACTTTGTATGGTGACTAACACCAAAGTTTTTTTTAAAAAAAAAAATGCATGCTATTGATAAAAATTAAATAGACAAATTTACTATAATATTGGGAACATTAACTAAAATAGTCTCACCTCATTCAGAATGATGGAAATTTTCTTTCACACAATAGAATTTTAAGCATTATATAATAAGGTTGAAGTAAAATTTCTAGAGTACATTCACAAATTAAAGAGTTTTGGTGTATTTACTCTACAAATCAATAAGTTAACAATTATTTTTATGAATAAAAAATTTATTTTTAAGTTTTTGTATATCAAAAAATATTATTTCGTTGTTTATAATTATTATACTGTTTTTTTTTTTTGCATTTTATCGTTAATATATTTGATATTTACTATTATGAGTAATAAAAATTTAGAAAAATTAAATTGTATTTTATTGACACTTTTAATAAATAATAATATTTAGTTATTATAAGTATATAAATGATATGAAATAATTTTTTTCAAAAAATAAATAATTTAATTATTAATTGACTCATGTACAATAGAAATTCTCTAACATTAAATTACATGAGAAATATATATATATATATATATATATATATATATATATTAACATATTTATCTATCTCTGGATGACTGCTCTAAAATTGACAAGAAATACATTAATTTAAATGATTATATAAATTTATGACAATATAACTTTGTTTTGCATATAAGATATTGTACTTATTTAATGTGTCACAACGTAAAGTAATTTATGAAAATATTGTCATTTTTAGTATTATATTTGATTATGGAGAAGCAAATCTCATTAAATATAACTGTTGATAATTTGTCTCAATTATTTAGATTTTATGTTTTAAATGGATGTTACTGAACTTAGTTGTAAATAATTTGATTTTGATTCTACTTTTTTTTTTTTTTTACTTATGACATTTTGTGTGGAGTTTTATCTTCAATGGTGTAAAACTATTAATTGTGTAGTTTTTTGTTTATAAGTATTATATATATATATATATATATATATATATATATATATATTATTGTAATTATATTTTAATTTGTTAATAAATTACAATTGTTATATTATTTAATTAAAAATGGTTCCGAGTTTTGAACGTTGAACACATTCTGATATCTTTGATTTGTCATTTAATGTATTTCCTTTCCTTTTTTGTGCAATTATTTTCCTTCTTTTACTCCCCAATTAATACTATATTAAACTAAACAATTGCATAAGGTTGGGCATCGCTACTTGGATGGATCGTGGATATGGCCCATGTACGTTCGAGTAATTCCAATATTTTGGCCCAACTAAAATACAAGAGTCTATAGGGAAAAATACACGACCCTAAAAATAGTACAACAATTAACGTTCTTATTTTTATTTTTTTTAATTTACAACGATAAACTTAAGAAAACAAAGAGTGAAAGCAATTTAAAAGTTGCACGGCTCAGACAAAAGTTCAATCACATGATGAAGATCAGTGATAGTGGTTACAATATACCAAAAATGTGGTGATGAAAAGTTTAAAAGCTATTGCTTTTGTCCCAACAATTAAGTAATATTTCCTAAGATCCTATTCATAGGTAAAAAAAGTAGGTTAATAAAAATTAATTTATTTGATTTTGCTTTTGCTTGTAAATAAAAGTAGAGGAATAACACAAAAACTCGGAGTATGTTTAATTATATTACATGTATATGAATTGAGACGGGAGTAACAGGGAATATACTTTAAGAGAGAAAATAATATACTTTTTTTCTTTCTATAAGCGGTCTGAAATTCATACTCTAGAGATTTCGTCAAAAAAATATCTATGAAGCTCAATTGAAAGAATTTTAATTACATTACAATTAAAATAGTTTAAAGAGATGCTAAAGTTAACAAATCAATTAACATTTATGTTTTACTCTCATCAACTATGTTAAACTTGAACGTTCCAATTAAGAGTATAAAATGAGTCTAATATGTCAAGTTGAAATGGGAAGACTTTATTTCCATAACAACTGATTTTTTAAGACAAAATTAATTTGATCAAGGGTAATATACTTATTTGAGTTTATTTGTTGAGATAAATACTAAGACTGTTTGGATAGTTTATGAAAATAATTTATTTGTAGATTGTTTTATTGGATTTTATTTGTGAATTACTTTTAATTAATAATTAAAATATAGATCAGTATATCAACTATTAGATTTTAATTAATAATAATGCACTTAATTATAAAGTAATATTTTTTTTTCGTAAACGAGATGATAAATATATCATTAGAAATTCACACAACTACGATGTCTTAAGTTCAAATTTTAAAAAAAAATTCAGCTTATTAACATCATATTCATATTTTTCAGTTGAATTAAATATGTAATTTTGTATCATTTGATATGTTGAGTTGTTATTTGATTAGCTTGTTGAGAACTCTAAACCATAGTTTGACTATCCTATTAGGTCAGCTTAATCTAATAATCACACTTATAAATAAGAAGATAATATTATCTCACAGCCTTTTCTTATGCATTCTCTAAGTGACTACCACATCTTACAACATTAACATGTACATATCATCTTTTGAATTAGTTTCACAATATGTCATACTTATAATATTTACCCTTTAAATTATAGCTTAATCATAACGGTCTAAAAAAATCATTTTTATTTGATTCTATATATTTACTTTTGGTGTAATCCACTTAGTAATTAAGTTATAGAAGTTAAAGGATGAATTGTTCAAAAGAACTTAGAGTTCAACTTTTAATTAGAACAATCTTTTGTTTGACTTTAATTATTTAACGGTCGAAATTTAAATTATCATGCATGACTCGTTTTCCTAAGAATCAAATGCTTAAAAAAAATATTCAAGTGTTAAAATTGTTAAATGGTATTAATAGTTTAAGCGTTGTAGGTAACAAATTACACGAGAATATCAATACAAAAATTATACTAAAAAAAAAACACACAAAAAATACTAAAATATTGATAATTATTTCAAAAAATATAAATAATTACACATAATTAGTGTAATCGCCATTAGTAAAAAAAATAAAAACTTTTTTTCCCTAAAACATTCGGTAAAATATAGGATTGAATATTAGTCAGATTTGAGTGAATTATAATCCAATTTTGTTAAATCATCCAAAATTCAATTTGCAATTTATAAGGTCAATTATGACGGGTTATGAATTGATTTAGGCGGCTTTCAGTTAGTGTAAGTTATGCAAGTGAAT
This sequence comes from Cicer arietinum, assembly GCF_000331145.2. NCBI lineage: Eukaryota > Viridiplantae > Streptophyta > Magnoliopsida > Fabales > Fabaceae > Cicer > Cicer arietinum. Next base: position 8,824,041 of record NC_021167.2, on the reverse strand, counting down.
TTTCAAATTCATCTAAAAATAAATAAATATACTGAGCTTTCAATATTTGTGTCAATGTTAAGTAGATTTTTATCAAACAACTAATTTATCATACTAATGATGTGATGACTAAGGAGAGATTAAGGTTTTATTTGATAAAATTAGCTTATAGTTGTCACTTGTTAAGTTAGTTTAAGTGTTTGGTAAAATTAGCAGTTCAACTTGTTTAAAAATGTAAAATAAAAAAAATATATAAAATAATATTTTTAATTAATGTTTAAAATATTTTAAAAGTAGTAATTTAAATTTTTTTATAATTAATTTAAAATTTCTCAATCTCATATTTTTTTATTTATTCTTCTATTTTAAATTAAAATAAATAAATAAATTATTTACTTTAAATTATTTACATTATTTGTTTAAATTATTTTAAATTTCTATATTTGTTTATTTTTAAATATAATAAATAAATTATGAAGGGTAAAAATGATTTTTTTTGTTACAATAATAAAGATAAATTTAAAAGAAAAAATTATATGCTATAAATTTATAAGTTACTTGAATTAACTTATAAAATAATATTATAAATTATATGTTTATAGATGACTGATATTAAACAAAACTTATAACTTATAAATTATAAATTTATAAGTTTTTAATTTGTTTTTTGACCTTACCAAATAGAGCCTATATTTGAAGTTGAAACTCCTCAATACACATGTAAAGGGCTTCACTTAATGGTCTTTGAGAGGAAAAAAAATTAATGTGGAGATCTTTGGAGGTGTTTTATTTTATTTCAACAAACATTTTGATAGAGTAGTTATTACATTATTTACTTTTTCCTTTCTCATAAATGGACCATCAAATCAATATTTGATGAGATTCAAACTCTTATATCTAATGCTAATTTTTTTAAAAGTATTTTTGGTCTATATTTTTTAAAAAGGAAAAATCAAGAATTCCATATTTTGAAAAATCAAAAACATATTAATCTTCCAAATATACCATTTTCCCAAAGAAAAAAAAAAGTATTTAATATTTTGTATAATAAAATATAGAATACCATATGTTTCAAAATTTTCGTTATGTGAAAATTTTGAAAATATTTTTTAATAATAATATTATTTTGTTCCTGATTTTTCTTAAATTTATTATAAATGAATTGAATTTTTTATTAAAACAGTAGAAAGATTTTTTAAAATTTTTATGGGAGTTATTGGGGTGGGGAAACTAATTGCAGGGGTGCCTAGTAATATATCTCCTTGTTCGTTCAGTTATTCTCCAGATGGCTCAGTATTGCAAAATGGGCTGGTTCTTAAGCCCATTTTCCAAAAAAGTTTGATTATTTATTGGAACCAGTCTCAATTTTTTTTGGAGCTTTACCAAATTCTCAAATTTTATAGTGCAAATCTTTGATAAGGTGTAAAAATATGATTAATATTTTAAAATATTCCATATTGATAATATTTTTTATGCATTTTAAATAAATATTAGAGGATAAATGAACAATCACCTTATTCATTAGACATTTATTCAAATTATAGTCTATTTCTATGTTATGTTGATACCATTTTTTATTTATTTAAAACACCACTTGATATTGAGAAAATATAATACCACTTGATACAAAATTTGTTCGTTGTAAAACCTCACTCGTGTTAAAATGGAGGAACAATATTGCAAATATGATAGTAAATAAATTTTTGTAAGAGTCCACGTCGGCAGTGTAGTTATCTACTTAAAAAACACCAACATAAATTTTAAACAGGAGGTCTTTTATTTAAACTTAGAAAACTATAGTAACTATTAATTTAGTAACAATTATCTATTAAAAAAGGAAAAAATTTACGTCCCACATAGAAAATAGTAAAAATCAAATCAAATCCTACTCAAATAAAAACAAATCAAATCCTAATCAAATAAATTTTCCCATATATCTGTCAAAAATATTTCCCATAAAAAACTATCAGTTGATTAAAAAATTCATAATAATTAAATTTCAATCAAATCAAACATATTTTATCATCTTTTAGAAAAAAAAAATCACAAAAAAAGAAGAAAAAAAACAAGGAAGACTATTAAGGTATGTGAGAAAAATTGCATTATTCTATTAATTAGTCTATGAAAAAATAAAAACAATTATCAATCATCGAAAAAAATAACCTGAAGCAATCTATATCTTACTTGAATCATCCTTAAAATAAGTAACAATTAATTTTTTAATAATATTTTAAAGGGACAATTTAGTCCGTATATATATATATATATATATATATATATATCATATAATTAAAAAGAAATAATTTGGTTCCTATAAAAGAAAATGTTACTAAATAACTTTTTTTTTATCTTTTGTAATCATGAAAGTTTTTAAAATATTTGAATAAGTTAGAATTTTTTTTTTAATTATAATTATTGTTGATATTTAATTAAATAATACATGTCATTGAATTTATTTGTTTGAATACTATAAAATAAAAATAATAAAATTATGGTATATTAAAAAAAAATATTAGAGGCATTTTTGCGTGCCATAAATCAAATTATATCCTTTTAATTTTTGTTATAAATCTAATTGTCATTTTTCAATTTATTTTGAGATAATAAATTATCTTTTGAATACATAAATTATTCACCACTATAGAGATCATCAATTGGGTGTCAACATATCTCAATATAAAAAGGTACAACCCAATATTTCATCTAAGATTGCAAGTAAATAAACTAAAATAACGTGTGAGTAAATGTTGCACAAAATTTCGTAGATTTATTGAGTAGTAGTATATAAGATTATCCACAAAGATTAATTTAACAACTAGTAAATTAATTAATATTTTATATTATTTAGACTAATGAAAATTATTGTTAGTTCGCAATAAGGAAAACTGAACGAGAGCATAAAAATTATAACGAGAATATATAACAACACAACTTTTAATTAATGAGAAGTAAACATAAGATCTTGATTTCACTTGTAATATTAATACCTCAAATTATAATTTTATATGAATTCTTATTTATTTTATCAATTTTCAATCCATTTTTAAAACTATTAACAAATATTCATCGTTCAATGTAATGTGCAAAAGTTGACCATCCAAAACCTGTAAAACACTAGAATAATTTAATCAAGATAAACTACAAAAATCTAAAATAAAAGTAGAATTTAAAACTAATGCATAGTAAAAAGATATATTAATCACAAAATTAACCAAATACTATAGAATAGAGATTAGTTATTCATTGACATATAGAAAATAAAGTCAATAATAGAAGTGTCAATCAAAGGAAAACAAGAAAAATAAATAAAACCCTAGAAAAATATGATTTTTTTTTTTTCAAAATTGGAGACACTTTACTCTCACTCAAGCAATCATAAGTTTCAAAAGTTTTTGTCCTTATTTTTTTGTTCTCTTTAATTTTTTCTACGCCTTTCTCTAAATTGTTTATTTCCTCCTTTTTATGATATCAAGGAAATTCTCATTTTATGCAACAACCTTCTAACAACATTTTGTTATCATAAATTCGATATCAGAAAAGTGTAAGACAAATCTACTTATAGTAAAAGTTTTCCTTTTAGTGTGCAACAAAATTCCTTGTATTTGTAAGTTGAAATATTAAATTTGATATTTTAATCACTAAAAATTTATTAGATTTGACCAATTTAAATTATTTTACCATCTAATGATTAATTATACAAATATGATAAATAAATAAAAACAAGTTAAAATCAAAACTAGAAAATAAAATAAAATAAAGGGTAAATATCCTATTAAAATATTATAAAAATATACTTATCATAAATCAAATCAAATAACTCAAAATGATAACATTCTATTCTACACTAATATTGATTAGTAGTTTCGTATAATAAAATCGAAATGTATAAAATTACACTCAAAATAAAATCGAAATGTATAAAATGATAACATTCTATTCTACACTAATATTGTGATTAAAAGTTGCTTTTATTTTTTTAAGACAATTGTATCTCACAAATTATTAAGAAATAAAACAAGTAGAATTTAATTTAAATAATTTTTATACGGTGAATCACAATATTTAGATCATTAATAATATTTTTTACATTAATATGTATACAAATTAAACTTAAATGAGTTTTTAATCTATTTTTTTCCACAAATTATTAATAATGTCGTGAATGGATTCTCCTGGCCAGAGTTGACTATTTGGAGCAGCTCAACAAACACATAGATCCAATAGATAAGGGGTCTAGATTTTTTATGATATAATACAATAAAGATAATTTTGAATTAAATATTTAATCCAATAAAATTAAGACATTTTAATTTTATAGGAAGTAAAAATATCATTTAAAAAAAAAAAGCTTTTGAAAATATGTAATATAACCTCAACGTTGAAGACGATAATGCTTTTGCCCACTAGGCCACTATATATTGTCTTTCATTCTCCAAAAAAAAAAAAAAAACTCTTTCATTAAATTCTCACACCTCTCTTTAAAAAGAAGAAATGTCAAACAATTCTTTAAAAATCAATATGTTTTTTCCTTTTTACTTAAATTGCATTTTTAATTCCAAAACTTATTCAACACGATAACCACAACTGTGATTTACTATGAAAAATAATAAAAATAAAATCCCCACTAAATTAAATTCCAAATCTTGACAATTTCCCTAATTTACGAATAAATCAATAAATAAACAATATTAAACCAAACGCATCTATAAATTTACCTCATACATACACATTCATTGACAACAAACCAGCGTAATAATAAACCGGAGTTATTAGGAGATAGAGAGAGAAAGAAGAAAATCACAGAGAGATTTGGAGAGAGAAAGAAAATGAATGAGAAATTGCGCGCGATGTCGTTTTCATGATTTTTATTTTTTTTTTGGTGGCAAAATATTCAGTTTTTCCCTCTAATTTCAAAATCTGTCTGTTCAAGGTTTTGAACCTTTTCGTCTTCCCTCTTTTTTTTCATCTCAAAACCCTAACCTCTCCAATTTTTTTCTTCATAATTTAAAACCTTTCACGCTTAATTTTCTTTCACCAAAAAAATTAACGTCTCAGATACACTATTCTTTTTCATTCTCTGAATCAAATCATCTCCTTTTGATTTTGTTTTCTTTGTTTTTTTCTTTCTGAAACCCTAATTTTACACTCTGATTCAAATTTCGATGTCGTGTTCGAATTATCCTAATTCTTCACCCGGCGAACAACAACGGAACCAAACGAATTCATCTTTATCGGTTAGTTTACTTTCAGAAATGAATTCACGGTCTAGGGTTTCGGTTCATGATCTTGACGGAGCTTCCGTTCCAACGCCTCCACGCGTTAACTCTCCTCCGTCGTCAACTCACGCTGTTAATTTGACCGCGCTTTTCGAGGAAGAAGCTCCACAGGAAGGTCCTAATGAGTTTCCCACTTTTGAGATAGTTAACGACGATTCGTCCTCGATTTGGCCGGAGTTGATGGATTCCGACGAGTGTCGTCCTCTGAATTCGTGCCGGGTTTCTGCTGTGCCACCGGAAGGGTGGATACCGGCTGATGTTTCTGATGATAATTGGTTGTATGACGACGATGAACCCTCAAAGGATGTAACTGATGATTCTAAAGTGGTGCCATCGATGATTGTACGTGTTTCTTTGTTTTAATTTTATTTACTTTCTTGTCCTTTTTATGTTTGTTGATGGTTTATTTGTTTGACAGGGTGCTGGTCTTGCAAACCTTGGTAACACATGTTTTCTAAATTCAATTATGCAATGTTTCACGCACACAGTGCCACTAGTTGAGGGTCTTCTTTTGTGCAGCCATTCTCCTAATGATGGTAGGTTTTGTTTGAATTTTACTGTCTGTTTCAGTGTTTAACTTTTATGTTTGATGGAAAAAATTGTGCTATGATCTTATGATATATGAAGCACTAATAACACTAGATACCATATTGACATGTTTAACACTTTTAATATTATGAGTGAATATAAATAATTAATGTAATCTTGTGTTAGCGTTGTTGTTGAACAACATACGCCAGCCAAACCTTAATTTGAAGTGTTGGTGCTATATAGGTTGTAATTCAATGGGGTTGTGCTATATTGGGGGTTTAGAGAGGTGTAGATGTGAATTATAGAAATTGTTTTTATGGGTTGTACATGGCACCTGTTGCATTTACGTGTATAATTTGAGTATTTATTTTATAATTTGTTTATTTTGTTTTTATTGAAGATTTTGACCTTTTAGATTGAAAATTTCAGGCCATAATGGGTACTGTGTTATTTGTGCTTTCCGCTATCATGTTCGACATTCGTTGCAATCTACTGGAAGAATTTTCTCCCCTGTGATACTGGTGGATAATTTGAATCGTATCCTTAATATCATGGGAGTTTTATTTTATGTTGGCTGTAGACTATGTGGCTTATTTATTGACTGGAAAAATTAAGACTTGTCTGTCATTAATTAATAAAGTAGCATTTATTGTTATATCATTGGCTTGTGAAATAGAAACTTTGATTGATACAAGCCTGCTTGCTTTTGTCCTTTTGGTGGTTGTGAACTTGTGATCCTTAACCTGTATTAGATTTTTCTTCTCTATTTAGAAGACACCAACAGGAAGATGCACATGAATTTATGCAATGTGCATTGGATAAACTTGAAAGATGTTTTTTAAATTTGAAGAAGAATGATCCAAGTTTTGAGGATGATAATATTGTAAACAAAGTGTTCGGAGGTCGTTTGGTTAGCAAGGTATGATTGAAAAATACATTGCTAAAATAATTCTGTTTCTCCTTTTTGATTTTGACTGGTGTTTGCTCATAGTTATATTTTCTTGGTATTTATAGCTTCGATGTTGTAACTGTGGCCGCTCTTCTGACACTAATGAGCCATTGATTGACTTGAGTCTGGAAATAGAAAATGTAGAAACCCTTTCAAGTGCTTTAGAATCTTTCACTATGGTGGAAGACATTGATGCGAAGTTTAGATGTGAGGGATGTAAGGAAGAAGTCTCTATGGAGAAACAGCTTATGTTGGATCAGACACCTTCTATTGCAACATTCCATTTAAAGAGATTTAAAACAGATGGGATCTTAGTTGAAAAGATTGACAAGCATATTAATTTCCCGTTGGAGTTGGACTTGCAGCCTTTCACCATATCAAATGAAAACAATAATGTGAGTTGTGATTTTATTTCCTCTCTAACTTTTCCGTTGTGAATTATTTGTTTTGACTCTATTTTTTTTATTGTGATAGGTATCATTGAAATATGATCTATATGCAGTTGTTGTTCATAGTGGATTTTCATCTACCTCTGGGCATTATTTCTGCTTTGTTCGCTCTGCTCCAGACACATGGCATAAACTGGATGATTCAAAGGTAGCATCGTCTGAACTTGTTCCCCTTAGCCGACATTTAATTGTTTTGCACAGGATGTGTTTAATGATAAGTGTTGACAGTGTCTTAATGGCTATTCTATTTCTTCAAAAATAATTACCTAGGAGCCCAGTCTTTCATAGCTTGAAAATATTTATTTTACTATTGCAAATTTCATAGTTTTTTGTTTATGATTTTGTTTTGCTTGCATATGGTTTGTGCTTATTTAGTAATTGCATTCGCTAGTGGTAATTTTTTTACTTAACATGTAATATCTTGAAATTCTTCAGGTTAGTAAAGTATTGGAAGAGACTGTGCTATCTCAAGAAGGATACATATTGTTCTATGCTCGACAGGGTACACCTTGGATTTCAAGTTTTATGGAATCTCAAATTCCATGCTTGGATCTGAGTAGGATGAATACATCTCCCAAGTCTGTTTTAGACATCACTGATGGCCAGAATAAATCATTTCCTATTTTACATGAAAATATTGATAGGAGTAAGGCAGATGAATCCAAAGAATTTTCTGAGAAGTATTCTCTTCAAGAAAGTTGTGAGTTTCTTGAAATCGATGACATTATTAATGCAACTCATGACTATGAGTATGAAAAATTTCCTGCTCAAAAATCAAATCAGAAAGCTGTTAATTTGAATGGATTGGAAGATATCAATGCCCAAGTGCTACCTGAGAATTGTACCATGATGACCGGTAATGCCAAGCATGGTGGTAGTTCATATACCGAGTATGGTGCTCCTGATAAAAACAACCGCAGTCCAGAAATTGTTGATTATAGAGAGAATGACTGCTTCAATCCTTTAACACCTCCCAACTCCCCCCCTTTTGACACTCCAGGTGATTGAATATACTTTTACTGATAGTCTTTTTCTCATTTAATTCTATGATTTACTTTTGTCTAATAACCTTGTGTTGGATTTGTCAGGTAAGACTTTTCAGATCTCACGTGATCATTTGAAGATAGAGAATCAAGGGAGCAGCGGTAAAAGATCATCATCAAATAAGTTAACGGGGAATTCTGAAAAAAAAGCCGCCCTCACATATCTTAAGAAGATGTCCGGTTCAAGGAGAAGTGTACTTATGGACTTAGTTGGTGATTGTCATAGCAAATCTTCCTCTGAGAACAAGAGAAAAAAAATTGATTCATTGCAGTCTGACAAAGGCAACACTCTTAGTGCTCGCAAGAAATCAAGCCATTCTTCTGTCACCGGCTACCCTGTGGCAACTAGAGTTTCACAGTGAATAGTCTTTGACTTTAGGCATGTAGCTTTGTACTAGATTTTTTTTTTTGGTGAAAAACCTATACATGTAGCTGTGGTATTTTTGCTAAAAGTTGTCATTACCTCCAGCCAAATTGTATAGTCACGACACACCCTTGTTTCCCCTCTGCATGAGGTGACCATGGAAAGTAATTGTGGACAAGGATGTAATTATAAATGATAGCATTGGTGATGATAAATAATACTAGAACGATTTGTTGTCATATCCATGATTTCCTAATATTCGTTATTTCTTTAATACAGTAGTAGATTACGAGGCATCATTTTTGCTTGTTTCCCACCGTGGTAGATTCTTTTTAATGGAGTTTGGTGTTTGAGTTTGTAGTTAATAAAATACCCTATTAACTTGTCATCAAGATACTTGTCAAGATTGAACCTTGATTATATCTGAGGACAAGAATTACTAAGTAATCATTCTTTAATTAATGCAACATTTAAGACATCAATTACTAAGCAGCCCTTGATCATGTCGAGTGCTTTGTCTGCATGGCTTTCTGAGCAATGAAAGTGATCTATAAAAGGAATTAATATGCCTACAAAAAATCCCTTTCCCGGTTCATTCTTTTGCTGATACTACTACACTTATTACTAGTATTTGTGCTAGAATTATTTCTGAGCTAGTTGTTTGTTTCTATATTCCTACCTACCATACAATGCAGAGCTTTCTTGCATGGGACAGGAAATCACCTGAGAATTATCTTCCTCACCCTGATCATGACTTTATAAGCCCAGTAGTAAACACTGACAAACATGTGGTGGTTGTGATGGATGGAATGACAGAGTTCACTACAGAGCCTCTTCAATGGGCACTTGATAATGTTGTCACTGCAGACTGCACTGTCACTCTTCTTGGGGTCATGCCATGGCTCAACATTCCTCGTGAGTGTAATTAATTTAATCATCGTATTAACCATTATTGGCGTAGCAAATATATCTATTCTATGAGGATTACTTTTTAATAGAAGTACTAAAGTTATTATATTGGAATTAACTTAAGTTATTATATTGGAATTAACTTATTACTCATAACACTATTAAATTGGTACGTAATCCGAATTAATAGACTTTGATTTAGACTCAATTTATCATTATAAAGTCGACTTGTATTGTTATTGTTTATAATTTTTTTCCGACGTTATCTCTTTTTACTGTAGGGCTTGTGTTTTTCCGAAAATAAGTAACACTTGCATTAACTTCCCTCCCCTAAACAGAAAAAGTCTTAAACTAAGAGTGGTAATACTTAATACTGTATCTGTTCACGAAAGTGAAACCATGTAATTTCTCTTTGTAGTGTTTTTGAAGACAAGAAATGATTTTTGGACAGTGGAGATGGAAGATGCACCTCTAGTGAGAGAGAAAAATGAGTGCCGAAAGCGTCAAGCTGTCATAGATCTTTGCAGAAAATATGGGGTATTAAATAAACTTACCACTTTGCAATCATCACATTATAAAATAAAACTTCCTTGATTACTATTGCATTGCAGGTTGTGCCGCAGAAGAAAATTGTAATGGGTTATCCTTTGCGGCTGCTGGTTGTGGAGCAAATTGTCACTCTTTCTCCAACATGGGTGATATTTGATAGGTATATATACATTCATTACATTATTAATTGTATTGTATTCAATGATATGTAATTTGATTTTTAACATTATTAAATGGCTATTTCATTGATTGAATTGAAGTCAGATGATGCATGTTAGTTATTTCATGTTGTGTGGTAGGATATTAATTAATGCTATGTAAAACAGATCTCATAGAAAGAACAAAGAATTTTATACTAAAAAAATTCCATGCAACATTCTAATGATGAATGAAGAGGGAAGAATTGATATGATCAAAAGCAAGTGGATGAGTCAAAACGACCAAAGCATTTCTAAAGAATTTTCATTGTCTTCAGCTCCAACGCCTCAGTTGTCAGTTTCTGAGGAATCAAGGGAAGCTGTTAAGTAGGACATAGGTGACAAAAACAACAATCTATTTGGAACTTTTAATAAAAGCTCTGTGTTTATTTTATGTTCTAATAAATACAAAACTTCTTTCATAGAAGAGTGCAAGTCCAAAAGTTCAGAATAGTTTCACAACATTGCAATTAATAATTGTGGAAATATTTTTGTTACATATGAATCAGGAGTTGATAATCTTGCTCCTGTAATATAAATATAAATATGAATATGATTTTGTTATTAATAATACCATATACTTATTATTGATGCATGAAAGGGGATACTCCCATAATGTGTGACATAGTACTTCTTAGGGAACATAACCACCATGGCCACCACCACTTCCACCACCTCCTCCAAAACCACCACCGTGGGCACCACCTTCTCCATATCCACCTCCTCCCCCTATGCCACCACCTCCACCCCCACCGTATGCTCCACCTCCTGCTCCTCCACCAGCACCTCCTCCAGCTCCATGCGCTCCTCCACTACCGTAGCCTGCTCCACCTCCACCTCCACTACCTCCTCCATAACCGATGCCATGCTCTCCACCAGCTCCATAGCCTCCTCCGGCACCACCACCTTCACCACCCCCATAACCTGCACCATGCTCTCCACCACCACCATAGCCTCCTCCAGCTCCACCTCCTTCACCACCTCCATAGCCACTAGCACCATGCTCTCCTCCACCAGCATATCCTCCTCCAGCTCCACCTCCTTGACCACCACCATAACCACCACCATGTTCTCCCCCGGCACCATAGCCTCCACCAGCTCCAGCTCCACCTCCTTCACCCCCACCATAACCACCACCATGTTCTCCCCCAGCACCATAGCCTCCACCAGCTCCAGCTCCACCTCCTTCACCCCCACCATAACCACCACCATGCTCTCCTCCTGCACCACTGCCTCCACCTGCTCCACCTCCTTGACCACCACCATAACCACCTCCATGCTCTCCTCCTGCACCACTACCACTGCCAGCTCCACCTCCTTGACCACCACCATAACCACCACCATGTTCTCCCCCAGCACCATAGCCTCCACCAGCTCCAGCTCCACCTCCTTCACCCCCACCATAACCACCACCATGTTCTCCCCCGGCACCATAGCCTCCACCAGCTCCAGCTCCACCTCCTTCACCCCCACCATAACCACCACCATGCTCTCCTCCTGCACCACTGCCTCCACCTGCTCCACCTCCTTGACCACCACCATAACCACCTCCATGCTCTCCTCCTGCACCACTACCACTGCCAGCTCCACCTCCTTGACCACCACCATAACCGCCTCCATGATCTCCTCCTGCACCACTACCACCACCAGCTCCTCCTCCAGTGCCATATCCACCTCCTTGAGCTCCTCCTGCACCACTACCACCTCCACCACCACCACCACCACCACCACCACTTCCACCACCTCCTCCGTATCCTATGCCATGTTCTGCACCACCAGCAGCTCCATAACCTCCCCCAGCTCCACCTCCTGCACCTCCACCATAACCAACACCTTGTTCTCCACCAATACCATAACCTCCACCACCACCATTCCCACCTCCACCTCCATATCCAACAACTCCATGTTCTCCCCCACCACCATATCCACCACCACCACCTGAACCTGATCCACCACCTCCACCAATGCCATGGCCTAAACCATATCCAACTCCAGCATCAAAAGTGAGCAAAGCCCTTCTAGCTGAACATATACCTAAAGACAATAATAGTAACAAAACAAGAATAGGAAGTTTGAATATAGCAGCCATGGGAATGCAATACTTTGAAGCTTGGTATATAGTGAAGTGAAGTTGAAGGGTATTTATAGGGATAGGGAAGGCGTGTTGAAGGCAAAGAGTGGTTGAAGCACATGGCCAATGAATTAGTTGGATGTCCCTACAATCCCATTAAAGAACATGCATAGTGATATCATATATATGATATGTTAGGTTCACTCTCACTCTACAGATTTTCCATTCTTCATTGTGTGCTTCTGCTGTCTTCCACATCCAACCATGCAATATATTGCTCTACAACCCCTTTTCTTTTTTTAATAACTTTATACCTTCTATTTATAGCTATATCCACTATGCAATTCTCTTTCTTTTTTATTCTTTTAGCCACTAAATTCTCTACCCTAAAAAACTTTACATACTAAATACTTTACTTTTTCAATACCATTTTTCTAATTTTATTACCACCAAATTAATAGCAAGTGACTCTATCTATTAACTTTTATTTTACTATACATTTATAAATAAATTTGCCATTCAAGAGGATCAGTTTCAACTTTGAAGTCATTATATCTTAATAACTAGCTATATACTATTTACAACGATTGATAATATCCAATAGTAAATGAGGACAATTTTATATAATTGTTATACATATTTATTTATTACATTACTTAATCTATATATATATATATATATATATTTGGAATAGAGGAGCATCGTTTAATAACTCTTTCGAAAACCATACCAACTGAATCAATTTTAAAATTTGATCCAACAATCATTTGAAAAATAACATCATAAACGATGATAAAAATATAGAAAAAAGAAAATCATATTTTTTGTGATGTTACTTTTAAATGTAGACTATTTATGGTTGCCAAAAATTCTAAGAAAGAAGTTTTAAAAGTTAAAATCCATTCTTAATTTTCTACAAAGTCTCAACTAAATATCAACCTTTTAAAGTAATTTAATTAAAATCTCATATGAGACAATCGTAAAATGAATATTAGTTTATGGCAGAGTTTCGTTGGAACCTATAATATACATTTGAGTTATAATTTGGTCAAATAATAATTGATCCATTTGATATATGGACCATGATCAACCTTTGACCCGTTCAATTCACTCGCACATGGTCACCCAATTTTTTTATACTTGTACTTTATTTATAAAATACTCAAATTACTCTTGTAATTCCACATTTTTTCCAGAACAGTGGTCTCAAAGTCAGAAGTAGAATTAAAGAAAAAAATATTTATGTTAATAAAGATTGAAAAAAGAATAATTATTGATTGTGAAAACCAAATTATATACGTTTATAGAATAATTGTGGATTGTGTGCTTTGATATATGCTAATTGTGATGAATTCCAACTAGGTGATTAAACCGGACATGACATATGTTAATAAATATGCTAATTAATATAGATATTGTGTTATATGTTATTGTAATTTCGAGATCTATAATCAGTATATTTTATGAGTAGAATTATTTTTATGAGTTGAATTGTGTAGTTATTGGGTTATCGTTTGAGATAGATGTTTGAGTCTAATATGTGAAGGTGACATGTTATGTGTGCATCTTTTCTTGTTACACGAATTAATCTAACTAAATGGCATGCATCGTGTTATAGTAGATTGCATCATTTGAATTGATATGTGTACTTAGACTAAAATTTGTTTAACCAATTTTTTAACTATTAAAATTGTATTTTTTTTTCTCCATTAGACTCAATTTTTAAGATTAGAACAGGGTCTCTAAAGTCGTCTTGGGCCAAATACATCAATTTCTGTTGACCAAATTATAATTCAGATGTCTATTATAAAAAATATTGAAGGGAATAATTTATAAAAAAATTGCAAAAACAACTACTATAATTATAAAATAAAATAAATTTTCCAATCTAAATTCCATCTAATTTTTAATTATTAAAAATGTCAACTAAAATATGATCTACTAACTTTCTCCAATATATTTTTTGTAAATTTACAACTTAAAATTCTTATATACAATACAATATTATACTTTTTATTTATCCATTAAAATTTTTAAAAATTGGCTACTCCAACATTTTAGTTTAAGATCCGCCACTGTTTATCATTATAAATAATAATTTTTTATTCTCCATTTAAAATAAATCAATCTTGAAAAATAATTTCATTTTTTATTTAATTTTAAATTTGTTTTATTAAGAAGTCAAAAAATATATTTTAAAAAGACTATTCTTGCAAAAGAAGTGCAAAGAAGAATAGAAAGCAAAACATGTCACAATACAAAACTCCCCGCAACAAAAACCAAAACATATCAATAAAAGCATAACCTAGACAATTTGGAGGGATAAACCACCATTGATTCAAATCATAGAAAAATCACAGTGCTTTGATTTGAGCCCCCACCAAACTTGGATTTTGAGTTTGTGGAGAATCTACATAGATGATAAATTTTTTTGTTCAAAAAAAATAGTTTCTTTCTTTCCATGTGCTTCAAACACAAGTTATCTAAATAACCTGAAAACATTCTCTAATACTTTTCGAAAGTCATAAATGTCACAAAACTGTTGAGCATGACCTACAACCATATTATTTGACAATGCACATGAAAAACCCAACCAATTTAAAATACTGCCCCATAAGTTTCTAAAAGTTCACATTCAAAAAAATAGATGTTGAGCACTTTTAAATTTCAAATTTATCGATACTAACAATAGTAAATAGGAAATAGTTTTTATTACAAACAATATAGGCACGATAAAATACGATATACTGATGATTGACTAACTATTCATCCTTTTTGATGAGGACCAAACATGAAACATAAAGAAGATGAACGAGAGAAATTCAAGTCCAATGACTTTAGAATACTATTAGAATAATTATATTTTTTCAATATTAATTTGTTTGTTTATGAGTTATTTATAATAAATGAAACACTCATAGTTTGTTTAGGTTACTTTTTGGAATTGTACTTGTTAGGGCTTTTCCTTGTTGTGCCTAGCCTAACCTTAGCAGTTATGTTTGGTATAAATACTTTTTTTTGTAGTTCATTGAAGAAAGTTTTGAATGGAAATAGAAATTTCAATCATTGATTGAAAAAAGACAATTAATAATAAAGATCAAGGAACAAGCTATAAGAGTAAACAAGTGGATATCAAAGGGGTTGGTGGTCCCAAGACAAAGACTAGAGTGAAGAGATTAAGGGAGAATCTTGAAGAACAAATTTCTTATATTTGGACACCAAGATCATTCTCAAGGATATTCCACCTTACTTTTACTCATTTTTTTTAGTGAACTTTAATGGTAATAATGTCTAGTTTTAGATTTAAATGGTTTGTATGTTGGAGTTGTATATTGCTTCATGTTTACTAGTGTGTTGTTATTGGGCTTTTCATTGATGGACCTATGTATACCCCAATTTTACTAGTTATTATTTTAGGTATAAATATTTTTGTTGTAGTTCATTTGAGGAATTTTGAATAAAAGTAGAATTTTAATCATTCATCGAAAATAGAGAGCTAGTATTGCTTTTTAAGGTTTTTTCTTGAATCATTTCAAAAACTTTATCAAGAGCATCTTTACTCTTGTGGTGGTTCATTACTAGATCTTATTCATGTTGTTAGATTATTCCCTTTCCCTTGTCTAATTTACTTTCGAAAATCACAAGCTAATCACCTATCACCGATTCCAAGCTAATTTCTTTTTACTTTTATCTTTTAGTTTTTGTTTTAGTAGAGCCAGCCAAACAAATCTTAAAAGCCTAAGCCTCATTTGTTTGAAGTTAATAATAATATTAATAAAGTTTCTATACATAGATTTTTTAGAATGGAAAATTATTTATTAAATTATTGTAATTGAATTTGTTTAAACTTATTTTAATTGAAAATAAAAGAAACTAATTAATATGTATTGAAATAGTACCGATTAAAAATAAAAGCACGAATCATTTGGCAAGAAATTTAAATATATTAAAAAATTTAAAAGATCAAAACTAAATAAGAAAATATTATAACAATAAAACTTAATTGCTTTTTGTTTTTTTTTACTAAATATTAATCACTAGAATATTAATACTTAATTAGTAGTATATTAGGCAAAAAGATCGAGGCCCATAAACAAACAAGTGCCTTGGTTGCCTACCCCTAAAGTCGGTTTTGTGTTTTATGTTGTTTTATCATGAATTTGATTCAAGGGGTTTTTAAAATAGTGATAAATGGGTGATTTTTTATATCATTCACTTTTGTTCACACTCTGCTCTAATTAAATATTTGTGCTATTTCTTATAGTTTTAGATCTTTGAGGGTTTCAGTTTTGGATTATGAGCTGTTTTTTTTGCTTCTGCTACAACCAATTGAGGCTTTGTGGAATACAATATTTAGAGAGATAGCATGAAGAATACTTGAGTTGATAATATATTTTCTTTTTTCTTTTATCTCTTTTATATATTTGTATTAAAATTTTAGTGACACAAATTTTTCAAATATTTTTGATCTAATGAAAATCAATTGATTTGAGTTATTAATTCATAAAAAATTTTAAAATCTAAAACACACTTCAAACACTTTATTTTATTTTATATGAAAATCATATATTTTTGATATGACTTACTATTTGATGTGTTCAATTATTTAATTACAACATTTAACAATAAAATTGCTAACATACATTAATAGTGTAATGATCATTTAAATAAAGTTAATGCAAGCTAAGTCTCCCTAACCTTTTATTAATAAAGTTTTTTTTTTCTTTCAACCCAACACTCCAGTGAATTGGACCGCACCAAGTTCGTTCATGAACCACAACCCATTTGAACTATCAATTTACTGAATTCAGATGCATTTTTATCAGACTCTTACAAAATAAAAGACTACTGAGAAAAGGAAAATGTAATTTAAGAGTACTTAAGTGCTTGCAAGTTGCAACACACATAGAGAAAGTTTAAAAGGTAGAATATTAGGGAGTGAATTTCTAATACTTCTCTTAATCCATAATAATAATTTTGAAATTGGACAAGTTTTCCTCTCGTTGAATGGCCGAGCAAGATGCTTAATATTTTTGGAACGTGAGTGTCAAAAAGTTCTTTTTTTTGTTGAATTTTTTTTAAAGTTTTTCAGAATACAATTTCAGCTCTGGAAAATTTATGGAAATCATTTTTAAAGTTTTTCAAAACTAGTGGAAAACTTATTTCAAATTTTTTAGAAATAATGTACTACCGACAAACTTCAACGTGACGGAAGCTACCGGAAAACTTCATCCACAAATTTTTTCGGTAGTTGTTTTGATTTTTTTTTATAAATATTTTATAAATTAATTTTTTTAAAATTTTTTATTATATTAATATTCATTTAATTTTAACTATTTTTTTTTAGTGGATAGAACTAGAAGTAGAGACGACAAAATTGTAGGAAGAATACGTGACTTTAAATCTTCATCGTCTATGGATGTTTTGCTTCGAAAAGGAATCCTCAGCAATAGGTGACCATCTATAATGGAAGATGATGAGTTGGAGGAGGATCAAATTCAGATACATGAGTCCGTCCTTAATTATTTATGATGTATTAATTATATTGTATTAATTATTAATTATGGTATATTAATTATTAAGGTGTATTAATTATTTAAATGTGTATTAATTATTTACGGTGTATTATTATTTAAAAATATTTATGATGTATTAATTATTAATTATTATTTATGGTGTATTAAAAAAATGGTGCATCTTAAAATATTTGTCTATGAATTTTTTCATAAATAGAGAAAAATTGAAGAAAGTTTTTTGGTAATACTTATTTCTCTATTTTGTACCTTTTTTTTTTTGAGTTTTTTTGTAAATAACTTCTGTACAAAAAAACTTGTAAAAAAATTTTCAGAAGCGTATCCGAATTCTTCTAAATAATTTTCTAAACGTTACCGAAAAGTTTTTATCTATCATAAATCTTTTTTTTATTTATTTCGAAAATGATGAAATAATAAAAAAATGTGATTTTAAATTTGGTAAATTTTTTATTTTAGTATATTTTCATAAATTTGTAAAAATATAAGTATAAAAATGGAGATATAGAAGCCGAAAGCCAACAACATTTACGGTCTGAGTGAAGCTAAACACAATATCTCTAAACATTCACACAATAGAACAACGCACAACACATATTAAAACAAACAACACTACTACAACACCATGAAAATGACATAAACAATATAAACAAAGACTACTCCAACCACATAATTCACATCAAAGTTGCATAACAGAAAAAAAAGATACATTGCCGATATTTTCTTAATTTCAATACTGATACTTGAATTCATATATGCCTAGATGCAACATAAGAATCAATATTATGTGTTTGAACTAAAATAAATTATTAATTTATAAAATATCATATTATTTGACAATTAAAAAAATATTTAAAAATATTTAATATTGAGTCATGAAAATTATAGACTAAATTATTTAATTATCTCCAACTATTTATGACACAATTTATTTATGTCTTAGTTATGTGGAGCATTTTTATTTCAACCTCAAAAAAATAAAGAAGAGTTTGATATACTTACATTGTAATTTTATTTGTAACCTAAATATTACTATTCATAATACAATCTATATCTTTGTCAAATTAATAGTTATTGAGTAGATATAATCATATGGTAAATCTTTAAATATATTTTATATTTCATCGAATAAGTTCAACTAAACTCATAATATTTTTTTTTAAAATTTCAAGTAAATTATTGACTACAAGATTGTATAACTATATAAATATTACATTTTTATAAATTTTGATGTGTATGATTGCTAAGATGGCATGAAAATAATTAATACTTAGATCGTTGAGATTTAACATCTAAAAAAAATATTAGATGAAATAACTCAAACAAAAATTATTCTTTGAATAAATTGATTCTCATCCACTTAAATAGTGATATTATTTGAATGTGAAATGGAAACTAAGGTATTTATACCCACACTCACTCATTTATTTTTGTGAATAATTATTTATATTCACACTCGTATTTATAATACGAATTTTTATCTTATAAATATTTTTTGTGGCTAAATATCATGTTTGAGTTTGAGTGTGATCTCTAATTTAGAAATGAACACTTACTTTGTAGGCCCACTTTTTGAAGAGGAGTCTAAAAATGGACTGCAGTGTTTTATTCTTTTTTTGTTTTTTGCTTAAAATAATAAGGTTCAGTGGTTCGATGAATGGGACGCCACTAAATTGATGATTAATAATACAATGCCTTTTTTTTTTCCTTTTTCTTTTTCTTTCAAGTACATCATAGAAGTAATTTTAGTTTATACTAAGGTTCAATTAGTGACAATAGAGGATATTTCTGACTTTAAACGTGGTCCAATTATTGATAATTGAGGGCATTTCTGACCTTCCAAGGCTCTACCTCATTCTCTAGCAATTATTATTAAAAAACATAATATAATCGCAAAATGGACGAGCAAAAAAAATCATTTACATCTCATATCATTGTAAGAATATGGAGTCCCAAAGCTTCACGCAAGAGCAAGGGTTAGTCTAATTGCAGTTTTCTTTTTATTTCATCTATATAGTTTGTTGATATAACTAGTAACATTAATACTATTTTTGTTTTATTTTTATACATAAATAAATAATAATTAGCTAATAAGCTTTGTGCAGGAAAGTCCGAGCTGAAGATAAAAGCTATGGGCTGGGCTTGGGCAACGTGTTCTGCAAGACGGGTAAAGGTTGGACATGTGTGATAACTAAGACTGATGGGCCTGATGCTGGAAAAGTTTTCGTTAAATGCGGTGAAAATTGCACCTGCACTCTGTATGTCAAATACTGCTCTTCTTGCTTATATTTCTTTTATAATCTAAATTAAGAGTTTAAACACCATATCTTTATAGTCTACACCAATAATAAATACAAATATTTTATTATATAGTTATTTTATAATAATAATTACGATTATATGATAAAATAATAAAATTAATGATTTTTATTATTTATGTGTGTAATATTGAT
Source organism: Cicer arietinum (assembly GCF_000331145.2). Classification (NCBI taxonomy): domain Eukaryota; kingdom Viridiplantae; phylum Streptophyta; class Magnoliopsida; order Fabales; family Fabaceae; genus Cicer; species Cicer arietinum. Next base: position 8,803,740 of record NC_021167.2, on the reverse strand, counting down.
TTTTGTTTTTTTTTTCTAAATTAATAATTTGATTATTTTAATTTATTCGCAAACTATTCTGATGTCGGTTAAACGTAAAGCCATTTTTTGTTTAAGATTAAAAAAATGACTTTATATGTTACAATCCCCCTCCTTTTTTTGACATATGTAATTTTTATTTTTATTTTATATATTTTTTTTTAATGTTTTATCTTATGGACTAAATTCATTAAATATATTTATTTTTTAGAAGATACTAAAGTTATGTTTTGTACCGCTATAGATTTGTTAAATTTATAAGTACCGTAATTTTAATAAATCAATGTGATACCATATATGAACTAAGTTTACATAACAAGAGCTACTAATGAATAATAATAGTGTTATCTAAAAAAATAAATGAGATTTTCATGAATTTTAAACAAACATGTTTGTGTGTTTGGTTGTGTACAAAAAAAATTATTTTGAATAAATTTATTTTAATTAAAAGTAGTTTGAGTATGAAATTATTTAGATTTGAATTATTTTTTGAATGTTAAATTATATTTGTGGTCTTTTAAGTTATTTTTAAATTTTGTTTTAATGTCTGAAGTTTTATTTGTTTCACTTTAATCTCATGTGTTGCAAATCTTAGACACTTTGATCTCTTAAGTTATTTTCGATTTGTTTTAATCTCTTAAGTTAAAAATATTAAATATTTTAGTTCCTTAATTTACAAAAACTAAACATTTTAGTCGTTTAAATTACAATATTAGACACTATTATAAATGACTAAAATATATAATATTTGTAACTTAATGGACCAACATGTTTAATATTTATAGTTTAAAGGACTAAAATAAAATGAAAATAACTTAATGAATTCAACTGCATAACGTTTGTAACTTAAGATATCAAAATAAAATGAACCAAATTTAAAAGAATAAAATATAAACTTAAAATAACTTCAAGGACTATAAGTGCAATTTTTTTATTTGATTTTTAATCTCTATATTAGAATTCAGTTCAATAATAGTGTGTTGACAAATTGCTACTTGATTGATTGAACTATTATTAAAAATTAGAGTGAGAGGAATTATGAGGATGGTGCCTTATACTAAAAAATAGAAAAGACCTTACAGTTAAGTGAACACTTACAAATGAATTTTATATTTGTCTCTAAAGGAACCTTAGTCCAAGTTAATCACCACTTTCATCTCAAAATTCTAAGGGTCAAGGAATTTAGTTTTTTAATTTGCAAAATAAAAAAAAATCATTCTTGAAATTAAAAGAACTTTCATATTGTTGACTAACAAATTTGAAGTTAAAAATAATTCCAGATAGAAAAAAAACTCACATTTGTTTTAGACTTATATAATAATTTATTTTTGGAAGAATTTTAGTATGTATTGGACATTTTCTAAAATTCTTGATGTTCACAAACTCTTGTGCAGTAATGGTGAAGCTGTGTCCCCTGAAATTGAGAGTAGTAGTGACAATGACAGCGAAACATTCTGCAAATGTGGAGAAGGGTGGAGTTGTTCAATTTTCAGGACTGAAGGCCCTGATGCAGACTCAGGCAAGGGCTTTGCTGAATGCACTCAACAATACAAGTGTGCTTGTAATTGTTGACCACCAATTGTCCCTAAAGAACCTAATATAATACTACGAAGGCTAATAAATTTGGTATGTCAAATAAAGGGACTACTATCCTCCAGTTATTATGTGTGATTAGTAATGAATTTGGTTTTTGCCTCTTGTTTCTAAGTTACATTGATATTGTACAACACACCTTCTTATTAGTCAAGAACAATAAGTTTGGATTTATGATGCTAAAAACGAAGTGCTTACTCACTTTGTATTTGTGTTTGTTTTTGTAATAACAAAAATTAATTTTAAATGAATTGGGTTTACACTTATTTTAAATTAATTGAAATATATTATCAACCTTAATCTCCATATTCTTCACTTAATCACTTCCTTTCCATTGCCTTGAAGCAGATAAAAATTTGAAGTTGAGCTATGATGTTAATTTTATAGTTCTAAGATGCATAAAAAATGTATCGAAGCTTCTTTTTGTTTATTGCACTATTTTTTTAAACTACACACTACTAGTTCAAACTATAGACAACCAAAATTTCATTTTCTTCACCTTGTACTGCCATAAACTTCTATAAGTATAGTCTTTGTGTCCCTTTCTTGTTTGGTGGAGGCTCCATAGAGTCATTTGACAACTAATTCAGCATCACTTTCAATGGAAATATTCTTTAAATTTTGTTCCTCAACCCACATCAGACACCATCGGAGTCCCATGGTTCAGCCCGAATACACTGAGATCAGTAGAGTTTCTGGCCACTAACCCTCTTCATAAAGCAACCAGCATCCACATTAATTTTCACCGTGCGACACCGAGGAGGACGCCACTTCTGCTCCATAAGGCTTTTTAAATTTATACAACAATTAGTTAAAAGGTAACATTACTGAATATGAATCTGTTTCTATAATTCCAAATCATCCATAGTGTCACACCAAATAATTGTTGAGCCAGCATATCAGGTGCTGAAAGCCACTTCAACATCCAAATTCTAATGTCCTGTTGGTTTGGAACATGTAAACAGAAGGTGGCCGAAAATCAAACAGCCAAAACAGCTAGGCACTATATAAACAAAAGATCAATATCTTCCATAGCAGAGCGACATAGAGGGTAGTTCATGTCTAGACTAATATCAGCTCTGAAATTGTTGCATCGGCATGCAGTCGACTTTGAAGTTTAAAATCTTAATGGTCAGGAGGAATCCAATTGTCTTTGAGAGATATAAGTGTATTAGAGCATAAGATAATTCAACATAAAAAACAGCCTAAGACAACGAAGCTAAATGATTTGCAAACATATTATATTATCATAGCAAAATATGTGTATCATGATGACATAATGAGGGCATGAAAACAACACAATAGTACTTAATCTAATCATACACGGATAGCACAAGACGAAAGTAGCAGAAATCACTATGACAAAAAAAAAACATTCTAAAAGATTTACACATACTACATATAAACAGAAAAATGGTACAAGACTATATGAATAATAACATAGCAACATACAATTAAACAATGTTGATAAACAATCATTCCAAATACATATATACAAATACCACAAATCCTTATAAAGTGGTGCAACTTATTGATTCTTAGTTGGTTAGTTAGTTCCTTATATAATGAATTAGATAAACAACTAACTAGTATAAAATAACTAATCAGTGCAACTAATTAACCAACTAAGATATTCGTACTGGCACATAACCTAACCTAACGGTTTACAAGGTCAAGGACAGTGTTTCTACCATGAGGTCTATTCTCTTTCCTCACATAATCCCTCGCTTCTTTCTCCCCATACTCCGCCAATCCTACCTCTCCCTTCATTTTCCATAAAATCTCCCCAAAACTTTTATGCGCCAAATAAGCTTCCGCCTCCACACTCTCCCCACCCTCCGTCACAACCACCACCGGAATCCGTTCGTAATAACCATTTCGCACTCCTTCGAATTCGTCTAGCCTAACCACCGCGTCGTCCGACACCGCGTAAACCTCTCCCTTAACCCGATTACCCGACCCGGGTAAATTGATTAAGTACGGTATCCCGTGGGGTCCACACACAAGAGGATACGGTTTCTCCGTGTAGTAGGTATCCACAAAAACGACGTCGTCTTTGTTTTTTAGATCTTCCATTAAAGGTTGGTTGGGGAATCCTCGTTTCAATGTGCCGTATGCGAAGATTAGGTGGGGTTTCGCCTTCGCCATTCTCTCTCTCTCTTAGTGTCGCGCGATTATTTCACTCCTTAATTAATCTTCCTTCATTTTCAAGGCCCATTAGTATGGGCTTGGGCCTTAAAGGGTTGTAAAATAGTAGGGTTAGGTAGGAGATTTCTACTCACACCTTCATATATTCTAAATAACACTCCCTTTTTTTTCCTTTTCCGATTTTAACTCTTTTTAAACTAACCAATTCAGACGAGATTAATCTGGATAGAAATGTTAAATATAAATTTAAGGATTTTGTATATCTCTGGACTAATTTGAATATGTAAAAAAAAATTGAAAAAATATAAAATTAATGTTCTTTATGGTTATGTGAACAATCCTACAATGTGATTAAGTATTGACCGATGAGTTATCTTTTAATTGATTTTTATTTTTTATTTTTATAGTACACCTTATTGCTCTATAGTTGATTTAAAATATTGAAATTGTGAGGATATCATATATTTCCCCTAGAGGCAAAAGATTGTAATTAAGGTAGTTTACCAAAAAAAGAACATAACTACGCGAGTTAATTTATTGAAATAATTGATGTTCTACCAACAAATGTTAATATTTTTTTCCATTTAATTTCTTTTTGGTGATATAATCCCTTTAAAAAAAATTAACCTCATAATGTAAAACAAGAAAAAGAAAAACCAATAAGTGTTGGTTGAATGGTATAAAGTATAAACAAACACGTTTAGGCCCACTACAATGCCATGTTGCCGAAACTAGAACAAGTTAAAATCAGTTACGGGAAACGAATTTGGTTTATGAATAATTGCATTAATTGAAACAGCGAAATAGTCATGTCATAAAATAGACAACAAGATATTGATTTTTCATAGTTGAACTTTCTTGATTGTAAATATATACGTCAAACAAATCTATGAAGCCCAACAAGTAACATACATAGTACTATAGTGTTTTAGTAATCTGCTACTCTTAAACGTGTGGTGATTAACGCAATCACGCGTATAAAAACGATGATAGAAAATGATTGGAAATAAGCTTTTTAGGGTGAGGATAATAACACTTCAACAACAAACAATTATTTTTCGTAGAAGAGATAATAAATACAATAAAAAACTGATATAATTATAAGATTTTAAATTTAAATTTAAAATATAATATTTAATTTAATAATATTGATATTTTATCAGTTAAATTGTTAAATTGTGACTTAAAGAAATCGCTACAATTTTTTTTCTTCATACATATAAACAATAATTTGGTTCATGTATGATTTGATGGCACGACAGAAGAATTATTGGGCTTAAGTGCTAAGATCATGTCTCTGATGTTGCCGTTAATTTTTTGTTAGGAAGTGTTTGTAGTTTTCTTTTCCATAAAGTTAAGGTCACTAACTAATTTTAGAAGGGACCCCATCTATTAGTATTTGTACACTAGTTAACTAGTGTCCTTCAAATCACGCAACATACCAAATTAAAAATAATGGACATGCCATATAGTTCCAGTATTAGCTGTTGTTGCTAGAAAGCTTTGTTGACAAATTTAAAATTGTTTGTGTTTTTATATAAAATGACAATTTCAAAACTTAAATGAGACATCAATTTTATTTTTCATATATAAGCAGAAATAAATTGGGATTAGACCTATAACTACTCATGTAAAGAGTATACTTCAAGAGAGGAGTGAAAGAGTCAATGAATCAAATTCCAATATTTGAGAAAGCTTGAAAAATGTTTCTTCCTCCGTCCCAAAATATTCATCGTAGTTGACTATTTCAGAGAAATTAAGAAAAAAATGATAAATGATTGAAAGAGAATGTGATTTTACCGATCTAATATTAACTATTTTTTTTTCTTCGTTATCATGGATATAAAGTGAAAAATAATAACTTGAGAATGATGCATATAACATCAATTAGATCGTACAATTGAAAAACAAACATTTAAAGTTGCATTGAAAATTGAAAGCAATATTTTTTGTTGTTGCAAATATTGACAATTACTTTGGGCCAGATGTAGTAATATAACTAATTATTAATATCCTCAAAGTTGAACTAGAAGGTACTATTGTTATACAAGAATTTTTTCCATTCAATTATTAAAAAATTGACAAGAATTGTGATGGAACTTATTACTTGGATTCCGTTGATATTAGGGGATCAAAAACCATTCGGGAGACGTTTTATGAATTTGAGGTATAGACTACATAAAGTTGCTCATGGCTTGAAGGTTTGCAACATTTTTTAAAATTTAGAAGATTTACTTATGAGAAAAAAAAAAAAAAGCACAACATTTATAGATATTGAGTAAATACTCAAATTTGTCCCTGACTTTTGACACTTGTATCATTATAGTCCTTCACTTTATCATAATTTCAAAATAGTCCCTCAAATTATCCAACATTAATCAACTTAGTTCTTCCATCACTCTCAATCAACTAACCATGTTAACTTTCTTGATTTGCTAGGTTAAATGCCACATAAGCAAAATATTATAGACTATTTTGAAATAATTTAAATGAATAATTTTCTTCATTTGATTTACTCGTTAATATCTTTTTGTCTTTCTTTCTTCTTCCTCACACTCTCATTAATTCCTTTCATTTTCATTTCGTTTTTTTGTTAGTCATTTGAAGTTGTATTGAATATTTTACATCACTAAACCCATTATTAATTTTATGTTTTTTTAAATCTTTTCCTAGTTTCTGAGATGTTGCATAGCTTACTATTCTTTTCTCGAACCTCTTTCTTTCAATGTTTCTTCCTTTGACAATAGTTGCATATGTGTGTTTGTGTAGTCTTCCTCTTTTACATGTCTCCTATCTTCTTTCTTTAGTAAGTTTGGAATATTGATGAGTGTTATGGATCACAAATAAGTAGTAAACCACATTTAAAATTAATAATCGGGAGAGATTGAGTGTGTTATAATATAACCTATGTTTTGCTACACCTTAATGGTACATAATGGAAAAAATTGCATAGTTGTTGTTACATGCTATGCAACATACTATGAGATATCAGGGTGGCCACTAAATAAAGTAAAAATATTAGCTAAACACAAAATAAAAAGTAAAATAAATAAGCATACTTAAGCAACTAAACCTTATTATTATTGCAATTTAGCATCATATTGTACTCACAAAGACCCATTATTCTCTATATTATATACTACTATAAATTGATGATTTGCCTTTCTTTAGTTTTTTTAGCCTCTCCATTGGCAATGTTTCATCATGTGTGTAGTCTTGATGGATGTAAGACTTCCTTTGAGTATTTTGAGTCATAAATATATGCTTAGTTTAAAAGAACTAGCCCATGGGAGATTAAGGTGATACATGTAAATTGTCATAACTACATTTCCAACAAATAACATAATGGAAGTAATTGAGGAAGTAAGTTTGGCATGGTGTTAATCAAGTGCAAATTATAATTGTGCTGCTCAATAATTGGGTTTGTTTTTTTCATTAATACCAGCGGTATAATTGTCGTAATCCATGGAGAATATTTATTTATTTGAGCTTATATTAGGTGCATATGAGAGTCTAAAAGTTGTGGCATAAACAATAAACAAGAAGTGTATGAAAGAAATAAAGGAGTCTGAGAAAAAGTAAACTCAGAAAGATCTATAATGTGTTTATATCAAGTGTTACAAAAATATTTACATTTTTAAAATAGTCCTCAATATTTCGGTTATATAACATTTAATGTGACAAATTAACAACGTTAATAAATAATGTTAGTTGATTTAGACCGAAGGAGAGACTATATTAATTAACATTAAAAAATACTCAGAGGCTATTTTAGAATTATGATAAAACAAAGGATTGAGTTGATACAAATATAAAAAATAAAAAATGATTTTGGGTATTTACTCATTAGGTATTTGCATAATCGTTCTACCGTCGATAAAAAACCTTTTATAAAAAAAATTTCTAAGACAGAGAAAAATAATATGCAGAAAGATACTACATTATAAATATTCGTACAAGGATTAGAAAATCTACTTAATTTAAGAAATATTTTTTTGAATTATTGTTTTTTCTTTTTTTGCGTTAGGTTAATGTTCCATAGTTTTTGTTTTTCCTTTCTTAATAAATTATTAACCTAAAATAAATATTATTTTTTTCACACTTTTGGCCAAAACATATCTTTACATAGAAATTTGAAAACAAATTATGAGACACATGTATAAAACATGAAATAAAATATTTTTTATTGGTCAATTAATTAGAGTATGATTTTTCATTAATGAATTAGTAAATGAATAAATATATATTTTTATTTGTATTGTATTTTTTGAATATATGTAACAAAAATTTGAGCAAAATTATAATACAACTGGATAAACAATACAAAGGATTTTTTTTCACCAATCAATTAGTTAGAATACGGTATTTCGTTAATCAATTAGTTAAAAAATAAATATGCATTTCATTAATAAGGTGTATTTTAAATATTTTCTACATAAAAATTTAACCAAAATTATAATACTCATGTATAAATCACATACAAAATAATTATTTTTCGTTGCTCAAATATTAATTAGAATACAGTAATTTCACTAATCAATATATTAGTTTAAAATTAAATATGTATTAGTATTGCATTTTCTCAATATCTTCTAAATAATAATTTCAACAAATTATACACATAACAAATAGTTTTTTTTTCACTAGTTAATTAATTAGAATACAATCTTTCGCTAATAAATTGAATAAACATATATCTGTATTTTATTTGTCATATATGTTATCTATATTCTAAATAGTATTTTCAAAAAACTTATAATAGACTAAATATATACTTCATTTATAAACTATAAACTATATATGAGATAAATATTTTTTATTGTAAAATTAATTAAAAAATTGTTTTTTCTTAATCAATTAATTAAAAGATAAATATATAATTAATTAGTACTTTGATTTTGAATATCAACAACATAAAAATTTGAACAAAATTATAATACAATTATTATATAAATCATATATAAGACACATTTATTGGTCAATTAATTAGAATTCAGCCTTTTACTAATCAATTAATTAAAAAAAATATCTTTTATATAATAATTTGATCAAAATTGTAATACATGTGTAAAAGAAAAATATAAGATAAATATTTTTTTATTGTTCAATAAATTTCGTTAATTTTATAATTTTATTTTATAATAATAATTACAATAAAATTACGTATAATAAAATAAGAAAATCAACAATTTTTTAATTATAACCCGACAACGCAGCTTCTTGTTTCTTTTCCAACTTCCCAAGTCCCTCTCATTCAGAATACAGAGAAAAAGTAAAAGCTTAAAAGAGTGCCCGAAGTTTAGATTTAAAAGAGACTTTAGTTGATGTTTCGAGTACATTGATTTATTTTATCATTAAAATTAACTACTTTACATTTGTGCATCTTGTATTTTCAAATATAAATATTATTAATTTAATTGCAGATTGTGTCTTTTATTTGTATTAACTACGAAATTAATTAATAAAAATAAAATTTAACGTATTTTAAAAAAATGTGAAACATAATTTTATGATATAAAATTATTTAGATGCATTAATTATTAATGTATTATTAATTAAATTATAAATATAAAAATTTTCTAAAATTAAAAATTAAAATTTTATGGTATTTTATTTCGATTTTATAAGTGTTAAAGCATTCTAACAATGCCATCTCGCTATTTTTTATTAAAAAATTAAAGACAAAAATCAAAATTATCGATTTTTAATATAAGAAGATAACTTTCGTAAATCAATAAAAATAAAATGATTAAAATTACAATTAAATTATATTATTTATGTCATATTCTTTTGAACATTTGATTAAATTTTATTCTATATTTATGACTGGTTCTTATTGCCACTTTCAAACTATGTTTTTTATTTTTATTTTAAAATTTAATAACAAAATTCGCACATAATAATATAAAAAAGATAAATATTTCAAAATTGAATATACATCTCAAATTATCAAATATCTTATTTAATTATCATTTTAAGTTATATTTACAAAATTCGGATTACTTAATCATAATAATCATTTTATTTATTTAATTATCATTTGTATTTATTTAGAAAAAAGAAGTAACTTTTTGTCAAGAAAAAGATAGTAACACCTGCACAAAATTTTTGTCAAGAAAAAGAGTAACACCAACGCATTTTGCGCATAGGAGCTACTGTATCAAATGGACATACGTCGCTTGCCGAAGGAGTCGTGTCGTGTGTGATATTAATTATTTATTTCAAGTACGCAATTTTTCTTATTAAAAATTTTACGATAAAAAGAAGGCAGTATTATAAATCTTTAGATCAATAATATTTTATATTAAATTTTTTAATATATAAATAATATGTCATTCAACATTATTTAATTTTAATAACATCAAAATATGTTCAATTTTTAATTTATGGCAAAAGTTAATCTCTATTAAAAATAATATATTTTAAATAAATAAATAATATTAAAAATAATTAATTTATAATTTAATTAATAAATAAATATTTAATTATAAAAATGATAAAAGGAGAGATTTGTTTATTTATCGAAAAAAAGCGAAAAAGGAAACGGTACCTTCGTCATTCGTGTGCGTATGTCTGTCCGCGTCGCATATATTGGCACGGAATTCTTTCCTTTATCCCCCAAAAACACGTTTAAAGAGAAAAGTGTTAAGAACAAGAGATACACGCAATCCATATATACATTAATATATCCAAAATTGAAGGTGCCATTGGCATGTTCTTAGAAATTGGAAAGCCAAGTTCAGTGTGTGTAAGCGATTAAAAGTTGAACCAAATTCAGCATGGTCACTTAGCACATGCAATGTTCTTGTTGTGCATGTGTGGCCCCCAAAGTGAAGTCGTGTGGCATTAATTCACTATGATTTTATTAGGCGTTCGGATCATGATTTTGCATTCACCTCACATTCTATTTTTCTTATAGAAAAAATTAAAAACAAGTTTTATCTTAATATTTTGATTAAATTGTGGATTTAGTCTTCTTATATTAAAATCTTAAAATTTAGTCTATGTATTTTATAATTTTTAAGATTTTATCTGGCACCCATATTTGAGTTTAATTTTGATGATGTGAGTTCTTAATTAATGAAGTGAAATTATATTTTATGATTAATTAATATATATTTTGACACATAAAATATAATTTCATGTCATTTATTAAGATGACACACCAATAAAAAATTCTAAAAATTGTAAAACATGAACGTTAATTTCTCGACTTTTAAAATAAAAAAACTAAAATTACGATTTAGTTAAAATAAAAAGATTAACAATACATTTAAATTGATAAAATAATATTTGTTGTTACGGTAGTATAATATGTTAGTAATTAACACTTAAATTTTAGATATTTTTTAAACTATTTAAGTTTTTTAACCATTATGTTGGAAAGTTAAGTTATATGTATTGTTTTACTTATTCTTGCTTTAGAAATGTACTTTTGGGTTCAAAAGTCAAGTAACTATCCATCAACAGTTTAGAAAAACAAATGCGTTCCTTCATTCGACCACGTTTCCCTACTTCATATCGAGTGAATGTCAAATCATAGATTGTTTGTCATTTGAAATTTAAAGATGCACTTAACATGTTTGATAAATTGCTTGTCAAGAGTACTTTTTATTGAATTGTTTCTTTCAAGTGCTTTTGGACATGGCTTTTGGGTACATCGACTTGTGATGAAAAAATATTATAATAAGGAGTTTTAGTTTTACCTTTTAATACAGAGGTTTTGTTTTTCCTTTCAATAAAGTGTGTTGTTTTTTTCCTTTCAATAAGGAGTTTTTGAAGCTATCGAAGATAATGAGTTGCATAACTTGGAATTGTCGTGGGATTGGAAACCCAAAGACAGTTAGAGTGTTCAAAAAACTCATACGAGATAAGTATTTCACTTGTGTATTTCTCTTAGATACTAAGAAAAAAGATTTTGAGATGAATCATTTTCAAAATAGACAAGGTTTATTAGGGCCATTCATGTTAGTTGTGCAAGAGAAGATAAAAGACATGTTGGCGATCTTTCAATGTTTTGGAAGGAAGGCGTCAAATTCGAGATATTATCTTTTTTCCCTAACCATATTAATGTTTTAATAGTTATGGTTGATGGAGATGAGAAATGGAGGTTGATTGAGGTGTGTAGTTTTTCGAACTCTCAAATGAAACATAAAACATGTGAATTAATTGATCAATCAGTATTGGTGTAAAATATTGATAAGTGACTCCTCATCGGGGATTTCAATATGATTCTTTGACAAGATGAGAAGGAAGGTGAGAATTTCAGTAACTCTATTCTGATTTCGATGTTTTAGGACACTCTTCAAATCAAATCTTTCTGAATTAGGATTTCAGGACGATAAAATTTACTTGGCATAATGATCAGGATGGAGTTTCTAATATTAAGGCCCACCTTGATAGAATGGTAGCTACATCGAGATGGTTATAATTTTATTCTTCGACTTCAATGGTGCATTTACCGATGCATGATTCAGATCACTTGATACAACAATGTGAAGAATGTTGTTTTTGTGATAGTGGAATGGCAGTGGCAGTAATGGGTGCTTGGGAGATGATAAGAAATTCTATGTTTGACAGAATCATTCGTTGTGTGAATGATCTTTCTAACTAGGGTCGTCAGCGCTTCGGTGATATTTCTAACTAGATAAAAATTTCTCAAAAGAATTTAAACGACCTTAATTAACAATCACAACAAAAAGGGAGTAATTTTTCAGAAATAAGAAGAATGGAGGCTATACTGGATGATTTGGTGGAGAGTGAGGAGATTTGGTGGGCTCAGATGTCTCATGTTTTGTGGTTAAAACATGGAGATAAAAATACGAAATATTTTATTCAAAAAGCTTCTAAGAGAAAATCTAGAAATTGGGTTGATTGTATCTGAAATAATCGTGGAGAAAAATTTGATGATGAGGAAGACATAACCTTGATTTTCAATAATTTCTTTACTAGTCATCTTGAAAGAATTTTTGAAGTTGTGGAAGTGGTCAAAGATAGACTTTCAAATTCTATGTGTAACATTAGGAAGCATAGTTCACCAAAAATGTAGTTTTCTTAACTGCTAAAAATTTAAAGCCTCATGCTGCCTCAGGTCGTGATGGAATGTTAGCTTTATTTTATCAACAATTTTGGTGTATAGTTGGTAAGGACATGACATCTTTTGTTTTAGAGATTATTAATGATGGTGGAAATCCAAGTAGCATGAATTATATACTTATATATGTCTCATTCTAAAATGAAAAATTCGAAGGTACCAGGTGATTTTATTTATATTTATTTATCTTTGCAATGTCATTTTTAAAATAACTACAAAAACAATTGCAAATAAGATGTAATTGATTAGTCACGATATCATTGAAAAATTTCAAAGTACTTTTGTGCCAAGACGTTTACACACTAATAATGTCTTACTAGCTTATAATTTTTTTCATTATATGAGGAAAAAAATAATGGTAAGAAAGGGTGTGTTGGCCTAAATTTGGATATGTCTAAGATAGATGACCGCATCAAATAAAATTTTTTTATTGAGGTTTTTCAATCTATGGGTTTTTTTTCTAAAAAATGGTAGAACTTGATTTATATTTTTATTTCCACGATATTTTTTTTTTTCTGTTTTGTATAATGGAATTCTTTGTCAAAAGCTATGTCCTCAGCAAGGTCTTCACCAAGGGGATCCTTTGTTTACCTATCTTTTTATCTGATGTGCAAATGTATTTTTTGTTCTTCTAAAAAAAGCACAAGAAAATAAGGTCCTTCATTGAATTCAAATTACAATACGGGCTCTAAAAATTAATCATTTATTTTTTGTAGATGGTAACGTCATATTTTGTAGGGATTCTCTTGAAGATGCCCAAACCATTCCGTAAATTCTTAATACTTATCAATATGCTTCTTAAACTTATGAATTTGGATAAATCATAAATCTCTTTCAGCCGAAATGTGTCTAATGGTCGTAAAATCTTGTTCCAAGTGTGAATACAAATTTAGGCTGATGAGTGTCATCCGAAGTATCTGAGGCTACCTTCTTTTGTTGGTAGATCTAAGCAAGATGCATTTAATTTTATCCAAGATAAGGTGTGGAAAAAATTGAAGGGTTGGACATAAAGATTTTTATCAACTACAAAGAGAGAAGTTTTGATCAAAGTAATGATTCAAGCAATTCCTACGTATGATGAGTTGCTTTCTACTTCCGATGTGTTTTAGTGAGCACATTGAAAGCATGATTAATAAGTTTTGGTAGGGCATCAAACAAGGTGAATGTAGAATTCATTAGATTAACTGGGAGACATTATGTAAGGAAAAAAAAAAAAGAGGGGTATGAGCTTTTGAAGATTTCATGGTTTCAATCTTGTAATGTTGTCTAAACAATGGTGGCGTGTCATGCATAATGACGATTTATTGATTTCACAATGTCTAAAAGCAATGTATTTTCCCATGAGCAATTTGTTGAGAGTTTCAATTGGCTATTGCCCAAGTTATACATGGAGAAACATTTTGCAAGTTCATATAAATGTTATTGAGAAATCTGGCATTTGGGGAGTAAGGATAGTCATCAAATTTGCGTATGATATGATAATTGGCTTTCTTATCAAAATAGTCACAAGAATTGATCTCCTAAACCTTCTAATTTTAATATCATGTTTGTCTTTGATCTCATACATCACAATATTCAATACTGGAATCTCCCTTAATGAAGTTTTTCTTCTCTTTGAAGCTCAACAAAATCTTTAATTTTCATTTTCTTTCTCTCAACTACATGATGAGTTTGTGTGGGGTGCTTAACGATCTACTATTTTTTTAGTGAAGAGTTTGTATTATTTTATAAAGGCAAGGTATGAGGGATTTGTCTCTCATAATTCATCCCATGATATTGATCAGCAAGTGTGTAAAATAAAAAATATCCCAAGACACACTCATTTTTCTTGGAGGATTCCACATACAAAAAATGCCAGTAAAAAATGATATTTTTAAAAGAGGAATCAATTGTCTGTTTTTTTGGCAACATAATGAGACAATTTCATACCTCTTTATGGAGTGTCCCTGGTCAAAGCATGTATGGTTTGCTTCTCTTTTAGGTCTGGTATTTAATTCATATGATTTCAGGTACGCACCATTTCATAGTGGTTGAAAAGAAATATTATTGATGCAAATGAGAATGTGATTGTACATGTGTTGGCCTTGTGTTATGAAATATGAGGGGCTAGAAATAAAAAATGTTTCGAGGGGACTAATGTTGATATAACTACTATTGTTCAAAAGACACACAGATCTATTGTTAATTTTGATAGTGCTAGTGCAATGTTATTGGAGGTGTTAAGCGGTGGTCTCAGTTTTCCTATATCTGATGTTCGTTGGAGACCTTCATTTAGTAGTTGTCACAGGCTTAATGTTGATGCAATAGGTCCGACAGATTGGGACAAATGGGGTATTGGTGCGGTAGTGACATATGTTGATAATGTAGTAGTGGTTGGTAAGTCATTTTATTACCAGATTCAGAGGCAGCAGAAGTTTTAACTATGTGGAAGTGTTTGGAGTTTATTAAAGATATGTCTTTCTTGATATTTATAGCGGAATGAGATGCATCAAAAGTGGTTGCGACGTTGAACGCTCATCAACAATGTCTCACCTATGTTGATTCTATTATTAAAGGTTGTATTAATTTTAATGTTTGCTTTCACAATTTAAATGTTTTACATGTTAGGTGTGATACCAACCAAACTGCTCATTATTTAGCTAAATATGATATTTATAATCAGAATTGCATGTGGATTGAAGAGACTCTGATTTGTATTTATGTTGCCTTAACTTCTAATTTATTTTCAAACTTTGTTTAATAAAATTATCATTGACATCAAAATAAAAAACCACTTATGTTACATATTTAAGATATGTTAATGATGTATTAAGGAACAAAGTATAAATTCTCTCAAAAACAGAAATAAATAATTAATAACGTCATTCTAATTAAAGATGACTTTTCATTTTCTAATTAATGAGTTTAAATAAAATAAGTTTAGAGGGATACATAATATATTTTGAATAACAAATAAAATAAGGCAAAACTAACAACCGCTCT